>NW_018407435.1:853651-890704 GCF_002113885.1 Mizuhopecten yessoensis
CCCCCCCCCCCCCCCCCCCGACTAAGCTGTAATAGGCACATACGCAAAAACTACATTACAGTAATTTCATACAAGGTAACTCCTTAATTGTACAAAACAGACGTAAGATATTTCACAGAAAATACTCTTGCATTATATAAAAACAGACATATAGGATATTTCAAACAAAGTAACTCTTATTTTATACAAAACAAACGTAAGATATTTCATAGAAAATAGAAAATACCGTTGCATTATACAAAAACAGACGTTCATACAAGGTAACTATTGTTTTATACAAAAACAGACGTAACATATTTCATACAAAGTAACTCTTATTTTATACAAAAACAGACGTAACATATTTCATAGAAAACAATCTTGTATTATACAAAAACAGACTTAACATATTTCATACAAGGTAACTCTTATGTTATGCAAAAATAGACGTAACATATTTCATACAAGGTAACTATTGTTTTATACAAAAACAGACGTAACATATTTCATACAAAGTAACTCTTATGCTATACAAAAACAGACGTAACATATTTCATACAAGGTAATTCTTATGTTATATACAAAAACAGACGTAACATATTTCATAGAAAACAATCTTGTATTATACAAAAACAGACGTAACATATTTCATACAAAGTAACTATTGTTTTATACAAAAACAGACGTAACATGTTTCATACAAAGTAATTCTTATGTTATATACAAAAACAGATGTACTTGATTTCATACAAAATTACTGTTGCATTATATATTAACAGATGTATGTGATTTTATACAAAATCACTCCAACAGAAACAGACATGTGCGATATGTCATATAAAAACAGACACGTCCCATATCTCTCACACACAAAAACCGTCATTTTAAAAAACCCATATATATCATAATAAGGTAACTCATCTTACCTGAAACCCTATGAGAAGGAGCGTATGTACTGGCGGTGTTTCACTGACGGTATACAGGAAAGGTTGTTCCGTGTCGTTCTCTACTGTCACCTCGTTACTAGGGGGATCAAAGTCTTTGGACGGTGTTTGGTCCGTGTCGGAAGCATAGGACACCCGTCTACGTCCTCTGTCCGACTGACCATTGACGTGTGATTTATTCTTGACAGATAGCTCCTGAAATACGGAAAGCAAACAACTATGTTACTAAGTATTTAGTATAGAAAATGAAAGTTCGACATCAATTCCGCCTCTTATTTACACTGCCTGACATCGACGTACCATCGTTGGCTTGTGAAACGAGAAACTGTTTAAACTCCAGTATAACCTAGCTGATGAGGCAAATAAATGATGGTAACCGTTTACGGATAAATGTAGGGCGTGCTTCCCTTTCTAAGGACATTTAAGTCACAGCAAAAACAGCACATGTGCATGTTGCGCAACGAGCCTATTTGATTGCTTTTATCTCAAAAGCCAATTTTCCCCATTGTGCATGCATGAATGAATTACCATATGGACACAAAGAGTAGAAGTGGTGATTTTATAGTAGCGTGCAAGTGTTGCCGTTGGTAATAGCAATCGTAGTAGATACACGTCGCAGTTGTAGAAGTAATAGCAGAGGTTTTAGCAGAATAAGTAATAGCAGTAATAGAAGTACTGTAGCATGTAAATGACTAGAATTAAACAATTAACAGAAGTGGTGTTAAAGACAGGGTGGAAGTGTTGGCGGTTGTAATACTAGCAGCATTTGTAGTATTAATAGAAGCAGAAGTAAGATCTAGCATAAGTATTAATAGCACAGAAGTAAAAATAGCAATACTAGTTTTAGAAGTAGTAGTGACAGAAGTTGTAGAGATAGCAGTAGTAGCAACAGAAGTTGTAGAGATAGCAGTAGTAGTAACAGAAGTTGTAGAGATTGCAGACGTAGTAACAGAGGTTGTAGAGATTGCAGTAGTAGTAACAGAGGTTGTAGAGATAGCAGTAGTAGTAACAGAAGTTGTAGAGATAGCAGTAGTAGTAACAGATGTTGTAGGAAAGAAGTAGTAGTAACAGATGTTGTAGAGATAGCAGTAGTAGTAGCAGAGGTTGTAGAGATAGCAGTAGTAGTAACAGAAGTTGTAGAGATTGCAGACGTAGTAACAGAGGCTGTAGAGATTGCAGTAGTAGTAACAGAGGTTGTAGAGATAGCAGGAGTAGTAACAGAAGTTGTAGAGATTGCAGTAGTAGTAACAGAAGTTGTAGAGATAGCAGGAGTAGTAACAGAAGTTGTAGAGATTGCAGAAGTAGTAACAGAAGTTGTAGAGATAGCAGTTGTGGTAACAGATGTAGTACCAGAAGTTGTAGAGATAGCAGTTGTAGTAACAGATGTAGTAACAGAAGTTGTAGAGATTGCAGTAGTAGTAACAGAAGTTGTAGAGATAGCACTAGTAGTAACAGATGTTGTAGGAAAGAAGTAGTCGTAACAGATGTTGTAGAGATAGCAGTAGTAGTAACAGAAGTTGTACAGATAGCAGTTGTAGTAACAGAAGTTGTAGAGATAGCAGTTGTGGTAACAGATGTAGTACCAGAAGTTGTAGAGATAGCAGTTGTAGTAACAGATGTAGTAACAGAGATTGCAGACGTAGTAACAGAGGTTGTAGAGATTGCAGTAGTAGTAACAGAGGTTGTAGAGATAGCAGATGTAGTAACAGAAGTTGTAGAGATAGCAGTTGTGGTAACAGATGTAGTACCAGAAGTTGTAGAGATAGCAGTTGTAGTAACAGAAGTTGTAGAGATAGCAGATGTAGTAACAGAAGTTGAAGAGATAGCAGTAGTAGTAACAGAAGTTGTAGAGATAGCAGGAGTAGTAACAGAAGTTGTAGAGATAGCAGTAGTAGTAGCAGAGGTTGTAGAGATAGCAGTAGTAGTAAAAGAAGTTGTAGAGATAGCAGTAGTAGTAAAAGAAGTTGTAGAGATTGCAGAAGTATTAACAGAAGTTGTAGAGATAGCAGTTGTAGTAACAGATGTAGTAACAGTAGCAACAGAAGTTGTAGAGATAGCAGTAGTAGTATCAGAAGTTGTAGAGATAGCAGTAGTAGTAACAGAAGTTGTACAGATAGCAGTTGTAGTAACAGAAGTTGTAGAGATAGCAGTTGTAGTAACGGATGTAGTAACAGAAGTTGTAGAGATTGCAGTAGTAGTAACAGATGTAGTAACAGAAGGTGTAGAGATTGCAGTAGTAGTAACAGAAGTTGTAGAGATAGCAGGAGTAGTAACAGAAGTTGTAGAGATTGCAGAAGTATTAACAGAAGTTGTAAAGATAGCAGTAGTAGTAACAGAAGTTGTAGAGATAGAAGTAGTAGTAACAGAAGTTGTAGAGATTGCAGAAGTAGTAACAGAAGTTGTAGAGATAGCAGTAGTAGTAAAAGAAGTTGTAGAGATTGCAGAAGTATTAACAGAAGTTGTAAAGATAGCAGTAGTAGTAACAGAAGTTGTAGAGATAGAAGTAGTAGTAACAGAAGTTGTAGAGATTGCAGAAGTATTAACAGAAGTTGTAAAGATAGCAGTAGTAGTAACAGAAGTTGTAGAGATAGCAGTTGTAGTAGCAGAGGTTGTAGAGATAGCAGTAGTAGTAACAGAAGTTGGAGAGATAGCAGTAGTAGTAACAGAAGTTGTAGAGATTGCAGAAGTATTAACAGAAGTTGTAAAGATAGCAGTAGTAGTAACAGAAGTTGTAGAGATAGAAGTAGTAGTAACAGAAGTTGTAGAGATTGCAGTTGTAGTAACAGATGTTGTAGAGATAGCAGTAGTAGGTAGTAGCAGAGGTTGTAGAGATAGCAGTAGTAGTAAAAGAAGTTGTAGAGATAGCAGTAGTAGTAAAAGAAGTTGTAGAGATTGCAGAAGTATTAACAGAAGTTGTAGAGATAGCAGTAGTAGTAACAGAAGTTGTAGAGATTGCAGTTGTAGTAACAGATGTTGTAGAGATAGCAGTAGTAGTAACAGAAGTTGTAGAGATAGCAGATGTAGTAACAGAAGTTGAAGAGATTGCAGTAGTAGTAACAGAAGTTGTAGAGATTGCAGAAGTAATAACAGAAGTTGTAGAGATAGCAGTAGAAGTAACAGAAGTTGTAGAGATAGAAGTAGTAGTAACAGAAGTTGTAGAGACAGCAGTAGTAGTAACAGAAGTTGTAGAGATAGCAGATGTAGTAACAGAAGTTGTAGAGATTGCAGAAGTAATAACAGAAGTTGTAGAGATAGCAGTTGTGGTAACAGATGTAGTAACAGAAGTTGAAGAGATTGCAGTTGTAGTAACAGATGTAGTAACAGAAGTTGTAGAGATTGCAGTAGTAGTAACAGAAGTTGTAGAGATTGCAGAAGTAGTAACAGAAGTTGTAGAGATAGCAGTCGTAGTAACAGATGTAGTAACAGAAGTTGTAGAGATAGCAGTTGTGGTAACAGAGGTAGTAACAGAAGTTGTAGAGATAGCAGTTGTGGTAACAGAGGTAGTAACAGAAGTTGTAGAGATAGCAGTAGTAGTAACTGAAGTTGTAGAGATAGCAGTAGTAGTAACAGGGGTTGTAGAGATAGCAGTAGTAGTAACAGAACTTGTAGAGATAGCAGTAGTAGTAACAGAACTTGTAGAGATAGCAGTAGTAGTAACAGAACTTGTAGAGATAGCAGTAGTAGTAACAGAACTTGTAGAGATAGCAGTAGTAGTAACAGATGTTGTAGAGATAGTAGTTGTAGTAACAGATGTAGTAACAGAAGTTGAAGAGATTGCAGTAGTAGTAACAGAAGTTGAAGAGATAGCAGTTGTAGTAACAGAAGTTGTAGAGATATCAGTTGTGGTAACAGATGTAGTAACAGAAGCTGTAGAGATAGCAGTAGTAGTAACAGAAGTGGTAGAGATAGCAGTAGTAGTAACAGAAGTTATAGAGATAGCAGTAGTAGTAACAGAAGTTATAGAGATAGCAGTAGTAGTAACAGAAGTTGTAGAGATTGCAGAAGTATTAACAGAAGTTGTAGAGATAGCAGTAGTAGTAACAGGGGTTGGAGAGATAGCAGTAGTAGTAACAGATGTTGTAGGAAAGAAGTAGTAGTAACAGATGTTGTAGAGATAGCAGTAGTAGTAACAGAAGCTGTAGAGATAGCAGTTGTGGTAACAGATGTAGTAACAGAAGTTGTAGAGAGTGCAGTAGTAGTAACAGAAGTTGTAGAGATTGCAGAAGTAGTAACAGAAGTTGTAGAGATAGCAGATGTAGTAACAGAAGTTGTAGAGATAGCAGTTGTGGTAACAGAGGTAGTAACAGAAGTTGTAGAGATAGCAGTTGTAGTAACAGAAGTTGTAGAGATGGCAGAAGTAGTAACAGAAGTTGTAGAGATAGCAGTAGTAGTAACAGAGGTTGTAGAGATAGCAGTAGTAGTAACAGATGTTGTAGAGATAGTAGTTGTAGTAACAGATGTAGTAACAGAAGTTGTAGAGATAGCATTAGAACTATTAATAGTAGTATTATAAATAGCATAAGAAGTTATAGCGGTAGAAGCAATATAAGTATTAGTAATATAGCTAGTAGTAATAGCATTAATAGTAATATAAGAAGTTATAATAGTAGTAATAGTAATGGCAGCAGACGAAATAGCAGTAACAGTAATATAGCAAGCACTAGTAGTAACAGCTAGAAGCAGTAGTAATAGCAATAAAAGTAAAAGCAGTAGCAGAAATAGAACTAGTAGTAATAGTAATATTAGTAAAAGAATTATAAGCTATAGCAGTTGTTGTTGTTATGGCATCACATTAGTAGTAATAGCCATAGAAGTAACGGTATTATTAGGTATAACAGTCGAATGGCCTGAAAATGAAGGCATACAATAATGTATCTGTATAAGAAATGTTATTTATGATTTTGCACGACTGAAACCAATAATCTGCACGTACATGCAGAAACCTTTCCCCCTATATGGCCATATAAACTTTTAAACAAATTTCAATCTTTAAATAATAATTTGACAGACACGAAAAAGATTCATAAAGACTGAGGAATCATTTCCAGAGTCATCATTAATCGTTATAAATATAATGTAGGACAAACTTACACCTAATTCCCCTAACAAAGCTTCCTCGTTTTCCTCTAGCTTGTCAATGGCCTCCATGCTTTTAGGAAATGATTACAAGGTGGTCAGTCTACCCTAATATTGACCTGGACTCTGTCCAGATATAGCTAGGTCAAACAATTGAGGGTGATAACGGGTGAAACATCGACGTTAGCACCGCATCCCCGCGGTATTCGCTAGACCAATCACAATAAATTAATCCTTGTAAGAAGTATTAAGATCGTCTGCTGGATAACCGAAATACGCGGTAGTGAAGCGGACGTAAAACCTATCAATCAATCAATCAATCAAGCATAAAGATTAACATATATCTCAANCCCCCCCCCCCCCCCCCCCCCCCCACACACACACACACGCACACACACACACACACACACACACAATAGGAAGTTTATTCCATATTTCAGGTCCAGAATAAATGAAAGTTCGTTTTAGAGTATTCATTCTAGGCTTTGGTACATGTAACTGCAAATTTTGATGTGTAGCTGATCTTAGAGCATGAGTATTATTATTAGAATCAACAGGAACAAGCATGTCTGATATGTAAGAGGGTGTCTGATATGTAAGATGGTGTCTGATATGTAAGATGGTGTCTTATATACAAGAATACATTTGTGGTACATAATTTTCTAATCAAATGGCGACCAGTTGAGGTGGCAAACGATTCCCTTGAAGGAGTTTTATAATCGACATTTGAAATTTGTCTAGCTGCACGATTTTTAAGGTTTTACTATATAGTTTATATGTTGCTGTATAGTAGATCCGCATACAGTACAACGATAATCCGTAACTGGCATGATATATGATACATAGAAAAGCTTTCTAGCTTGTAAAGGTGGGAACTTTTTTAGCCTATGCAAGAGGGATATTTTTGATGCTAGAGATTTACAAAGGTTTTCAATATGGAAATTCTAGGTTAAGTTGTTATCAATATGCACACCTAGAAGTGTTTGTTGTGAAACATTGGTTATCGGTATGTTATCTACATATACTTAGATATCATTTTGTTAGACAGCTTATTTACAGTATACCTATTAACATAGTGGTGGTCTTATCTACATTTATATACGTTCCTTTATTATGACAATATTTTCTAATGTGTTCCATATCACTGTATTTTTTCGTTGATAAATGCACTATTTGGACCTGAGACATGACAAGCTGCATCATCTGCATACATATTAACTGTGTAGTGGTAGATGTGGAATTTAATGTGAGAGGAAACCGGAGTACCCGGATAAAAACGAATACCTCAGGAAGGTGAACCCCTACCTTTTCACGACTGGCCTTTCAATAAAACCTTCCATATTTTGTACTTTTTATGAATATATCAGGAGAAAATAACCCGTTACTTTATAGTACTACAAGTATCGTATGGTTACTTCAGATGTATATGCCTATTATATCGGTGTCATCTTCAAGGTTTTCTAACACGACTTGTAGGCTTACTTTTTTTCAGTGTTAACTCATGTTCAGTAAATGACATTATTTGTAACAGTATCTACACGTGTCTCAACCGTTTTACTCGCACAAACGAACAATACCAACTCTCGCAAAATCTACAGTCATATAAAGACGGTTACCTGGAGAAGAGAGAATACATGCAACATGTGCTACTGATGTTGTTGTAATAAAGACATTTTTCAATTCTCCGTCGTCTCCTAAGTGTAAGACATGGAAGAGAACCCCAAATTATGTAGGGATTTTAGCATTTGAGGTCTCTTGTGATAACCTGGGTTGAAAGACAACAGGTGTATACTCCCCCGTACCGTCAATGGATGTTCAGCATAATAAGGATACTAAAATTGTCCTAGACAACGTAACGACGTTGCAAATTTGCAGATTAATATCCTCTATACATATGTAGCTAGATAGAGCCATAATACATTTAATTTTTATAAAACTTGATATCGTCACTTTAATAACTTAAATACTTTCGTGAGATTATTAATCACGTTATTTCGCTAGGAGATTTATATTCACGAATTCAAATCCTCTGCAATCAATAACTCCATAGAAAACTACCGTCGATATCGAAAAGTATCTCCTAACGCCCAAATTGAAGTTATCCCGAAAGAAATTTCTGTAGAACACACAATTATGTATGTACACTATACAGTGCAGCGTATTTTAATATGTTATGTCATATATAGCTATAGGTCAATAGAGTTCATACAGCACACTCGGCGTAACTCGTACGCACACGCATATCCAATCTCGATTATGTAATATCGCGAGCACTACCAGCTGTACACGAATTCTTGTAAAACATAAAACAGGGGGAGGGAGCTAGTTACTCATCTAAACTCAAACTTTCTCCCTTCTTACTTTTATTTTTTCTTCTCTCCTTCTTATCTTTCTTCTCTATAAATTCAAACTTGCCTATGCTTTCGATCAAACTTTGCTTTATTTTTCCCTTTCGCGAACCTGGTGATAATCTTCGAATGAAAGACTACCAGTCATCAACGGCCGGCAAAACAGAGAGATATTGCTCGTGTAACTCGGAACTCATCGGCCGATTCTGTCTTCGATAGAAGGAACTGTAATCGGGGCGAGGTGTTCCGAATGATGTTTGAAGGTACAGAGGATTTAATTTACATTTGAATTGCTTCTTTATATGTAAAATAAAAGATAATTCATACATAAACAGTTACTAATGTATTCATGTACAAACTTTAATGAGAAGAGAAATATATATATGTACCTTTTGGTATTTACAGTACTTCCTCTCCCGTGTACCGTCTCTGTATCACTGTATGCAGAGATATCTGTGTAATATGTAAACTTTACNTAGTGAAGCGGACGTAAAACCTATCAATCAATCAATCAATCAAGCATAAAGATTAACATATATCTCAAGAACAACTCAAAGTTCGTTAAAATTTTAGATAAAAAGGGCTCCACCTACAACAAGNGGCTTTGGTACATGTAACTGCAAATTTTGATGTGTAGCTGATCTTAGAGCATGAGTATTATTATTAGAATCAACAGGAACAAGCATGTCTGATATGTAAGAGGGTGTCTGATATGTAAGATGGTGTCTGATATGTAAGATGGTGTCTTATATACAAGAATACATTTGTGGTACATAATTTTCTAATCAAATGGCGACCAGTTGAGGTGGCAAACGATTCCCTTGAAGGAGTTTTATAATCGACATTTGAAATTTGTCTAGCTGCACGATTTTTAAGGTTTTACTATATAGTTTATATGTTGCTGTATAGTAGATCCGCATACAGTACAACGATAATCCGTAACTGGCATGATATATGATACATAGAAAAGCTTTCTAGCTTGTAAAGGTGGGAACTTTTTTAGCCTATGCAAGAGGGATATTTTTGATGCTAGAGATTTACAAAGGTTTTCAATATGGAAATTCTAGGTTAAGTTGTTATCAATATGCACACCTAGAAGTGTTTGTTGTGAAACATTGGTTATCGGTATGTTATCTACATATACTTAGATATCATTTTGTTAGACAGCTTATTTACAGTATACCTATTAACATAGTGGTGGTCTTATCTACATTTATATACGTTCCTTTATTATGACAATATTTTCTAATGTGTTCCATATCACTGTATTTTTTCGTTGATAAATGCACTATTTGGACCTGAGACATGACAAGCTGCATCATCTGCATACATATTAACTGTGTAGTGGTAGATGTGGAATTTAATGTGAGAGGAAACCGGAGTACCCGGATAAAAACGAATACCTCAGGAAGGTGAACCCCTACCTTTTCACGACTGGCCTTTCAATAAAACCTTCCATATTTTGTACTTTTTATGAATATATCAGGAGAAAATAACCCGTTACTTTATAGTACTACAAGTATCGTATGGTTACTTCAGATGTATATGCCTATTATATCGGTGTCATCTTCAAGGTTTTCTAACACGACTTGTAGGCTTACTTTTTTTCAGTGTTAACTCATGTTCAGTAAATGACATTATTTGTAACAGTATCTACACGTGTCTCAACCGTTTTACTCGCACAAACGAACAATACCAACTCTCGCAAAATCTACAGTCATATAAAGACGGTTACCTGGAGAAGAGAGAATACATGCAACATGTGCTACTGATGTTGTTGTAATAAAGACATTTTTCAATTCTCCGTCGTCTCCTAAGTGTAAGACATGGAAGAGAACCCCAAATTATGTAGGGATTTTAGCATTTGAGGTCTCTTGTGATAACCTGGGTTGAAAGACAACAGGTGTATACTCCCCCGTACCGTCAATGGATGTTCAGCATAATAAGGATACTAAAATTGTCCTAGACAACGTAACGACGTTGCAAATTTGCAGATTAATATCCTCTATACATATGTAGCTAGATAGAGCCATAATACATTTAATTTTTATAAAACTTGATATCGTCACTTTAATAACTTAAATACTTTCGTGAGATTATTAATCACGTTATTTCGCTAGGAGATTTATATTCACGAATTCAAATCCTCTGCAATCAATAACTCCATAGAAAACTACCGTCGATATCGAAAAGTATCTCCTAACGCCCAAATTGAAGTTATCCCGAAAGAAATTTCTGTAGAACACACAATTATGTATGTACACTATACAGTGCAGCGTATTTTAATATGTTATGTCATATATAGCTATAGGTCAATAGAGTTCATACAGCACACTCGGCGTAACTCGTACGCACACGCATATCCAATCTCGATTATGTAATATCGCGAGCACTACCAGCTGTACACGAATTCTTGTAAAACATAAAACAGGGGGAGGGAGCTAGTTACTCATCTAAACTCAAACTTTCTCCCTTCTTACTTTTATTTTTTCTTCTCTCCTTCTTATCTTTCTTCTCTATAAATTCAAACTTGCCTATGCTTTCGATCAAACTTTGCTTTATTTTTCCCTTTCGCGAACCTGGTGATAATCTTCGAATGAAAGACTACCAGTCATCAACGGCCGGCAAAACAGAGAGATATTGCTCGTGTAACTCGGAACTCATCGGCCGATTCTGTCTTCGATAGAAGGAACTGTAATCGGGGCGAGGTGTTCCGAATGATGTTTGAAGGTACAGAGGATTTAATTTACATTTGAATTGCTTCTTTATATGTAAAATAAAAGATAATTCATACATAAACAGTTACTAATGTATTCATGTACAAACTTTAATGAGAAGAGAAATATATATATGTACCTTTTGGTATTTACAGTACTTCCTCTCCCGTGTACCGTCTCTGTATCACTGTATGCAGAGATATCTGTGTAATATGTAAACTTTACTTTACAACAATTATGAAACAAGTTATTTCAACTAATATTAATCACTCTTGATGGTCCGGATATTACCCAATACGCGTACCTTTTTACATTTATACATATTTTTATGTGTCACTTACAAATGCGGTTAGTTAAGGAGAATCTCGGAGGAAACATTATGCATGTTTAGAATAGTTTTTTCAACTGATTACAAATGAAACCCTTCAACACTTTACTATTAACTGTCATCAGAATAAAAAAATGTTTCGAAGTTGTTTCAATGAATAACGGCAGACCAAATGGGATGAATAATTACTCTACTGCGCAGAGGGGCGGTGTGCTACGGAATTTTTACTTGAAAAATAGAGGTAATTAACCATACCATGCTCACAATCATACCTGTACAACCAGCCAAGCGGTGCATTTATTGTTACTAACTAGGTCAAGGCGAGACTTACGTAACAAATAAAGGCATAATACACAAACACGAACCAACCAGGCACCGAAACAAAACGAAATCGTCCGGAACCCATAACAGTAGAAGCAAAATATATAGATGATCTATTGCGACACTAATAATAAGAAAAACGTGCATTAAAATGCATTAAGAAGTCATGAGAAGAGACACGTGAATGTGTTATGTAATAACCCCTGTATATACTTACTGTAATGACATCACCGTCGATATCGTAGCCCTCGTTTTTCTCTCCGCTGACCTGCAGGGTGTTGTCGATCCCATTTTTACCCACCGTGATTTCGTGTAGCTCCATCTTCAATGAAAATTCCACGAGAAAAGTATGCACACTTCAATGATGTGTCTCTATATAGTTACCAAGTGATTGAATACCATGCACATTTAAGCAACAAACGTGCACTGTTTTTCTTTATCAGAGTATGTGTAGTATTACAGCGTAGGGGGGCCGTGATCACCCTACTATAAGTGTTAACCGGTGACAGGCTCCTCCGAGTCAACGGCGCGTAGTATTCGGAGATAGGGACATATAATGACAGATATACCTTAAAGCTAGTTATAACGATAACTGACCACAACATGATTGACCAGCCGCACCGAAATGCGACACGGTAAATACACATATATATCAGAATAGTGGTACAAGGTAACTAGTAGTGTACTAGGGTAAGTCTAACAGTGTACTAGGTTAAGTCTAACAGTGTACTAGGGTAAGTCTAACAGTGTACTAGGTTAAGTCTAGTAGTGTACTATGGTAAGTCTAGTAGTGTACTAGGTTAGTCTAGTAGTGTACTAGGGTAAGCCTAGTAGTGTACTAGCTGGTTAAGTCTAGTAGTGTATTTGGTTAAGTCTAGTAGTGTACAAGGTTCAGCCTAGTAGTGTACTAGCTGGTTAAATCTAACAGTGTACTAAGTTAAGTCTAGTAGTGTATTTGGTTAAGTCTAGTAGTGTACTAGCTGGTTAAGTCTAGTAGTGTACTATGGTAAGTCTAGTAGTGTACTAGGTAACTAGTAGTGTACTAGGTTAGTCTAGTAGTGTACTAGGTTAGTCTAGTAGTGTACTAGGTTAAGTCTAGTAGTGTACTAGATTAGTCTAGTAGTGTACTAGGTAACTAGTAGTGTACTAGGTAACTAGTAGTGTACTAGGTTAAGTCTAGTAGTGTATTTGGTTAAGTCTAGTGGTTTATTAGCTTTTTAAGTCTAGCAGTGTACTAGGTTAAGTCTAGTAGTGTACTAGGTTAAGTCTAGTAGTGTATTAGGTTAAGTCTAGTAGTGTACTAGGTTAACTCTAGTAGTGTCATAGGTTAAGTCTAGTAGTGTACTAGGTTAAGTCTATTAGTGTACTAGGTTAAGTCTAGTAGTGTGATAGGTAAAGCCTAGTAGTGTACTAGGTTAAGTCTATTAGTGTACTAGGTTAAGTCTAGTAGTGTGATAGGTTAAGCCTAGTAGTGTACTAGGTTAAGCCTAGTAGTGTACTAGGTTAAGTATAGCAGTCCTAGGATAAGTCTAGCAGTGTACTAGATTAAGCCTAGTAGTGTACTAGGTTAAGTCTAGCAGTCCTAGGATAAGTCTAGCAGTGTACTAGATTAAGCCTAGTACACTGCTAGACTTATCCTAGGACTGCTATACTTAACCTGGTACACTACTAGGCTTAACCTATCACACTTCTAGACTTAACCTAGTACACGTGTACTAGGTTAAGTCTAGAAGTGTGATAGGTTAAGCCTAGGAGTGTACTAGGTTAAGTCTAGTAGTGTATTTGGTTAAGTCTAGTGGTTTATTAGCTTTTTAAGTCTAGCAGTGTACTAGGTTAAGTCTAGCAGTCCTAAGATAAGTCTAGCAGTGTACTAGATTAAGGCTAGTAGTGTACTAGGTTAAGCCTATTAGTGTACTAGGTTAAGCCTAGTAGCGTACTAGATTAAGCCTAGTAGTGTACTAGGTTAAGCCTATCAGTGTACTAGGTTAAGTCTAGAAGTGTGATAGGTTAAGCCTAGTAGTGTACTAGGTTAAGTCTAGCAGTGTACTAGGTTAAGTCTAGCAGTCCTAAGATAAGTCTAGCAGTGTACTAGATTAAGGCTAGTAGTGTACTAGGTTAAGCCTATTAGTGTACTAGGTTAAGCCTAGTAGTGAACTAGATTAAGCCTAGTAGTGTACTAGGCTAAGTATAGCAGTCCTAGGATAAGTGTAGCAGTGGACTAGATTAAGCCTAGTAGTGTACTAGTTTAAGCCTAGTAGTGTACTAGGTTATGCCTAGCAGTGTACTAGGTTAAGTCTAGAAGTGTGATAGGTTAAGCCTAGTAGTGTACCAGGTTAAGTATAGCAGTCCTAGGATAAGTCTAGCAGTGTACTAGATTAAGCATAGTAGTGTACTAGGTTAAGTATAGCAGTCCTAGGATAAGTGTAGCAGTGGACTAGATTAAGCCTAGTAGTGTACTAGGTAAAGCCTAGTAGTGTACTAGGTTAAGCCTATTAGTGTACTAGGTTAAGCCTAGTAGCGTACTAGATTAAGCCTAGTAGTGTACTAGGTAAAGCCTAGTAGTGTACTAGGTTAAGCCCAGTAGTGTACTAGGTTAAGTATAGCAGTCGTAGGATAAGTCTAGCAGTGTACTAGATTAAGGCTAGTAGTGTACTAGGTTAAGCCTATTAGTGTACTAGGTTAAGCCTAGTAGTGAACTAGGTTAAGCCTAGTAGTGTACTAGATTAAGCCTAGTAGTGTAATAGGTTAAGTCTAGCAGTCCTAGGATAAGTCTAGCAGTGTACTAGATTAAGCATAGTAGTGTACTAGGTTAAGCCTAGCAGTGTACTAGGTTAAGTCTAGAAGTGTGATAGGTTAAGCCTAGTAGTGTACTAGGTTAAGTCTAGCAGTGTACTAGGTTAAGTCTAGTAGTGTACTACGTTAAATCTAGTAGTGTACTAGATTAAGTCTAGCCGTGTACTAGGTTAAGTCTAGCAGTGTACTAGGTTAAGCCTAGTAGGGCACTTGGTTAAGCCTAGCAGTGTACCAGCTGGTTAAGCCTAGTAGTGTACTGGCGCTAGGTTAAGTCTAGTAGTTTAGTAACGAGATATATTTATTTGTTGAATAAAAATAGAAAGTATTCATGCGCAATTGAGACTCTTTTTGGGTTCTGCTTTGAACGAAGTACTTCGACGCTTTATTTCACCTCCTCTTTAGTTTTATTATATATTTGAAGATAATCCCTAAAACAACATAAACAACTAGTTGAACAATACAAAAACATATAAAAAGACATATTATAAATTGGAAAGCGGGATAGGCGTGCCGGTGCGAGACCGAGTTCAATTATTGCAAAATTTCTTTACTACAAAGACTTAAACTAAAAGGAACACACTATTGAAAAAAGAAGGAAAAAACTGTACCCTATATCGAAAGATGCAAGAAAATCAGGGAAGAAAACGATGTTGATCAAGGACCAATTGTATATAGATGGTGCATTGTACAAGCCCCGGATACACCCTCAGACACGCCCACCAAACCACCCCGTTCTAAGCGCAAGCGCGTGAACTTTTCTCAGGAATGCGCTGGAGGGCAAACATTGACCAATATAGTCACAAGTTCGACTACGTTATGTTATATTAAAATATTGATGCTAAATATTTATGGTGTTCTGAGAAAAGTGCAATACCCAGAATTTCGTGAGCTTGTAAATAATTTTGATAAGTTATGTTTATGTGAAACTAAAACAGGTAATGCAAATGTTATTGACCTGCCTGGTTTTGAAAGTGTAATGAAAAATAGGTTTGAATTCAGAATGATATCGATAAACATAGAAAGGGTAAAGATTTGCACAAGAAGAATTTTCGTAATCAACTGCTAGATCTTTGTAAATTTAATGATTATTTGTTTATTTGTAATGGCAGAGTCGATGGAGATCGGAATATGGGTAAATTAACATGTAAGAATTCAAGTATTGTATGTTTATGCAATATGTTCTTCAGAGCTTTTGAAATGCATTGAGGACTTTCATGTTTAAGATTTTAGTTCAATATTTTCAGACGCACATTGTCCACTTCCGCTCACCATACTTGGGAGCACATTGTACACCTGTCAATGTCGATACATGTAATAATGAGTCAGTGTATTCAGAACGAATTAAGCAGTGGGACGTTTCAAAAATACAGGCTTTTATTGAAAATCTTGATGACGATAAAATCCAGAATATTGTAGATATGATTGACCAATGCAATAACGTCAATGGCCTGAATGTTGATATACTGATGTCTGAATGTAGTGAGATACAAACGTACATCAGGTACATTTAAAATCTCCCAAACTTATAGCTACAAGAAGTCGAATAGGAGTTCGAAACCTTGGTTTGATGGCAATTGTAGACATGCCAGAACGTTGTATCGACGTTGTGAAGGGCGATACCGACGTCATCAAAATGGTTATTGTCAAAGGAAAAACAAAGAGTCAGAAAAAGCATATAAATGTACAATGGATGATAGCATTAAGCGTTTCAGAAAGGATCTTAGACGTAAAATTAAAGAAACGAGAAGTATTATTCCTAAAGATTTTTGGAAACTTTTTTAATCTTCTGCAATCTGATTAAAATCATATCCTACGTTCTCTACGTACGTGATACGTAGAGAACGTAGGATATGATTTTAATCAGATTGATTCTTCTGGAGACAGAAAATAAAAGGAAAAATAATATATCAATTGATCTGCTTGTGGATTGTTTTTTTAAGATTTTAATGCTGACGTTGGTGAGACCCCTTATAACCATATTGATGTACATTTGATAACTGCTAATGGTGTTTTAACTAGGGAGATAACAAGGGAGGAAGTTGAACATGCCATAAATTTATTGAAAAATAGCAAGGCCTGTTCAGAGGATCACATAGCGAACGAATACATAAAACACTCTGTGTTAAAATGATAGATGTATATGTTAAACTGTTCAATGTGGTTTTTAGCACTGGAAAACTTCCAGAGACCTGGCTAAGGGGCTCTATTGTTTCAATTTTTAAGAATAAAGGGTCGTCTAAAGACCCCTAAACATTATAGACCCATCACTATTGTTAGCTGCTTTGGTAAATGTTTTACTAGTATTCTGAACGAAAGACTCCAGAAGTACTCGGATGAGTATAATTTGATATGTGAAAACCAAGCTGGATTTCGGAAGATTTACTCAACTATTGATCATATTTTTGTATTGTTCTCATTAATTAATCTTACTAATGTGACGAAAAAAACACCTTTACTGCATTTTCATTGATTTCGAAAAAGCATTCGATAAAGTTTGGAGGAATGGACTGTGGAACAAGATGTTATTTAACCAAATTAATGGCAAAATGTACTCTATTATATACGACATGTACCAAAGCATTAAGTCTAAGATAACTCTTAATGGTCAGAGTTCTACTTTTTCCCCCACGTGATAGCAGTTTTAGATAAGGGGGAAATTTATCTCCTTTTCTATTCAGTTTATACTTGAACGACCCTGAAGATTTTACGACTCGTGATAATGTTAAGGGTTTACAGTGCCTAAGTAGTAAATTAGAAGAGGAATTTCATATCTACATCAAACTTTTTATTTTATTGTATGCAGACGATACGATTCTTTTTTTCTGACTGCCCTCAAGATCTACAACTGCCGCTTAACGTTTTCAGTGAATATTGTAGACAATGGAGATTGAAAGTTGACATAGGAAAAACGAAATGTATGATTTTTACAAAGGGCCGTCTGCATCATAGAACTGTATTTACTGTTGACGATGAATAGGTCGAGTTTGTCAAGAGTTTTACATATTTAGGCACTGTATTCTCACGTACAGGCTCTTTCAATGAAGCAAAACAATATAATGTAAAAAAAAGGCTAATATTACAATGTACGATATTTTAAAATATGGTAGACTGTATAATCTTTCTATTCGGTGCATATATGATGTATTTGATAAGACTGTTAAACCCATATTACTGTATGGATGTGAGATTTGGGAATATACAAACCCACAACTTATTGAACGTGTACAACTGTTAGGGCTCAAGGGAAGTACACCTTCTTATATGGTTTATGGAGAACTATGTACTTGCCCATTATCTTATTCAGTGAAATCTAGAATGATAACGTATTGGTCAGGAATGATTAATTCCAAAGAATGTAAATTAAATGTTAGTATGTATAATATGCTATGTCATAATCAAATGTATGGTAACAATGCAGTTCCATACTTAAGTTATATCCTACAAATAGTAAATGGTTGTGGCTTAACTTACATTTGGAATGCACATTTCGTAGAAGAATTAAATACTTCCTGGTTAAAATTAAATGTTAAACAAATTCTCTATGACCAATTTGTTCAAAATTGTGAGAATGATGTATTTAATTCATCGAAAGCAATATTAAATTTTTAAAGAACAGTGCAAGTTTGAAGATTATTTAGATCTTTTACCTGATAACGAAAGACATGTTTTGTGCAAATTTAGAACAACGAATCACAAATGTATCATCGAGACCGGTAGATGGAATAGCATTGACCGTCAAAATAGAATTTGCACATTTTGTAACAGCCAGCAAATTGGAGATGAATTTCATTACCTATTGCAATGTCCATCACTAACTGAATTCAGAAAAACATATTTAGATTTAGATAGGTTCTATTATATAAGACCTTAGTTAACATTTTAAAGTTTAAGGAGCTGATGAATTCCAAACATGTACGTACCTTGAAAAAACTATGTGCATTTATAAGAATAATCTTTAATGATATTTGTCCTCCTTGATATGAATTATTTGAATAATATTGATTAAATTGTGCTTGTGTGCCTTACCTTATGAACATCTGTATTGTAAATTATCTTGTAATTGTGTTGCTCTTTACTATTTTATAAAGAGAATAAACTGAATTGAATTGGAAAAAAAATCAGGTGTAACAATCGTAAGGCGTATTAAATAAATCTAACTCATCACACACTACTGCTGAAATTGCTCCTTCATGGTTTCTAACTGACGAGTTTATATATTTAGCAGCTATCTGGCGTTTTGTGCCAGAAAAGGAAGGAATTATAAAACCAACAAGCCCGAAACAAACGAACACCTCTCACGTGAACCCTTCATATAATTAATTCTTGAGAATAGTTTCAGATACTATATGAATACCAGTTGTCGTGATCAGTATACAGTCTGAATGAGTTTTTAGGCATACAAAGGCGTATATTAATATTATGGACACGATTAAGCCGGTATAGAGCACTTCACCGTTTTAAGTTCATCTGCCTGTCGGCTATTTTGTTTCTCTAATCGGTCTCAAAATTGAACATGCACAATAAGTGATCGAGGGGAACCTACATATCAAATACGAGAAAGATCCCTCAAATACGTTCTGAGAAATAGCGATAATAATCTCTAAATGTCAAAATCTAAGATGGCCGCCTGTCGGCCAATTCGTTTATCTATTCAGTCACAAAAGTAAACACGTACAACTATGGACCAAGGAAGATCCCTTCAGCACTTTCTGAGAAATGGCTATAACAAGAATTTGTTTAGGACCGGCGGCAGACCACGGACGATAGGCGTTAACGCGTTGATGGTGGGCTAAAAATACAGTTAATGAGTAAAAAGTACCTAAACATTTCTTTATAATGTTTTACATTTAAAACTTAGGACTATAACAGATCAATTATTCTTAATTAAGTATACCAAACTATCTCATGAACATATTCTGATAAACATTGGTTTCTTTGTAAATATATATATAAATATATTAACTTGACCTATCAAACTAGATACACATTTTATAAATAATATAATATACAATGTAGTTATGAATGCAAATAGTAAATATCAAATAAACGCATGCAGCATAATAGATAATTGTGATTATGCTCGCTATTAATTGGTGTAACTTGGTTTGTTATCACTACCCCTGGTTCTCACTATGAGAACGTTACAAAACTTAGATGACTTAGATTTACATAGACGCTTACTCTTCCGGAATACCTGGTCTTGTTCTTGGTTTTTTTAATTGAGTCCAAACTACGTGTTTTCAGTGTTCTCTTGTCGCTATATCGAAATGTTGATCTCAGTTTAAGAATTGTTTTTTTTTTGTTTTTTTTTTATATCATTTCACTTTTTGGTCCAAACGTGATCCAAAATAAAATATGTGAAAGAGTCCCCATGTACGTCTCTACACCTTTAGCTTCCCTAATTAACTTGGAATCTGCTTCTTTAAACCGAATCTATTCCACAATTCCCTGAACAAATAAATAACACATCTGAATAAGAGAACCAATATTTCCTTTCACGGAATTAAATTTATTCCGTGAAGGAATGCACAACACAGAGGGACCATAATTTGTTTTGGAGCAACCATGTTTACAAGGTAACATTCTCCAAACAAGACCGCTGAGACAGGTAATCTGATCAGGTGTATCCCTGAAGGGAGCAATGCATTACCTCATTTGATAGGAAGATAGGAATCTCCTCATGAAACCATAAAGTTGTTCGCTGAATGACACCTCCGATGAAGATTATTTGTCAAAAGTCAGGCAAGCGTTTGATAAGTCCTTCAGGGAAAACAGTCTTTATTGACACCCAAGATAGGTAGGAGAGGTAAAGATGTATGTATTGATACCAATAGGAAGGGAAATTGTCCATGTGGTCACTTTAAGTTGTTCTCCCGTTTTCCGCTGACGAATTAAAGATATATACGAGCCCAAAATACTGGGCCTTAAATTGGCAACAGATAACAAAATTAAAACAAACAAAAAAGGAATGCATAGAATAAAGCTGAAATTCATTTCGTTTAAAACAGATGTATCTGAGTTGTGTTCATTGCTGAACGTTTTGTGCAACGTTAACGTTATCAAAGAAGTGACTAGTTTTTCTTACCTGGTATCAAATCCATGGAGTTTTGTCTACATAACAAGTAATAGCAAATAGCTCATGCTCGTAAAATGTGCATGCTGTCACTCAAAACCCCTATATATGTATGTTGTTACCGAATCAAAGCTACGTCTATATAAAGTATACTATAACTAGTCTTTGAATGTTATGAGTAGAACGTATGTGGACATACTAACCGCCCGAGGCTTGACTGTGATCTAGTGTTGCTAACGAAACCAGAGTATACGTATATCGTACCACCCTATATAGGTACAATGTACATATGAATACATTGTATTTAGCAGTTCTAGTAAGAATGGTTAGTTAGGCTTCAAAGATTTTCAGTGGCGGGTCCAGAGACCTATCTGGGGTAGGGGGGTTCCATGTGGGGAAAGTTTGAGGAAAATGGGGGAAATACATGAATTTTAAAGAAAAATCTCAGGGTGGGGGTTTCTTGAAGCCCCCCAAAAAAACCTCTGGATCCGCCACTGAATTGTTTAACGCTTATTTGGTTTGGTTTGTTTGTGTTTCACGTCCTATACGTATACACAGCTACAGTATATGGTCATTTAGAGGAAAGCCGGAGCTCCCGGAGAAAAACCACCGACCCTACAGCCAGTACCTGGGAAAACTGCCCAACGTATATATACGTAGGCCTCGAACCCGCGACATATGTACGTTATACTCATGAGCACTTATATATATATATATAGCTATAGCTAGAATGTCAGACTCCTTATATTACTGCAGCCAGTGTGTTTAACGCTAAGCAATATTAACTGAATTTTCTTTTCATGTTTTAACTTCTCAAATATGTTTACGCTTGGCAGGAGTAGAAACTGAATATTTTTATGTTTTACCATCTCAGAGATGTTTACGCCAATTAGCGAAATGTGTTCTGTTTTACCATCTCAAAGATGTTTAACGCCAATTAGCGAAATATGTTTCTGTATTTACCATCTCAAAGATGTTTAACGCTAATTATCGGAAGTAGAAACTGAATATTCTTTTTATGTTTTACCTTCTCTGAGATGTTTAACGCTTAGCAGAAGTAGAAACTGAATATTCCTTTTTAGGAGGCACTGTAATCTAGTGGTAGGACGCTGGGCTCGTGACCGAAAGGTTGCTGGTTCGCGTCACGGCACGGCAGTGTTGTATTTTTGAGCAAGATACTCAACTCCGCTTGTTCCAGTCTACTCAGCTGTAAATGAGTACGCGGTTTGGCAGTACTAGAATGATTGAATGCTAGCTGTGAGCGTCGAAATGGCAGCACCGACTGTATGCTCCCCATGCCAGTGAGTAGAGAAATATATAAGCTGGTTGCAAATTTTAAAGGCCTTATATATAACCACGGATAATAGTGTGTGAACCGCTTTGAGACGACCTACGAACTAGATTGTGACAAAGCGGTATACAAGAACCTCAAATTATTAATTATGTTTTACCTTCTCAAAGATGTTTAACGCTAACAAGCAGAAGTAAAAAAACATTTTTTTATGTTTTCATTAAATATTATTTATAATGCAATACATTTTATTTTCCTAGTAACCTTAATTTGAGATCTGTAAATACATGGTGTGTACAACTATACCTACATGTTAATGCAAAACTAATATCAAACCTTTTTTCATCTCAAGACAAATCCTTCCTGAGAAGAAAACCAGACCTTGCTGGACTTTGGTAAGAAATACTAATTATTCTGAGTGTTAACATTGACATCCCTTTCTGTCGGCAATACCCCATTGTCTCCTGTGTTGTCTTAAACTTCCAACGAGCAACAACGAATCTAACACTGTGAAAGTGACCATGAGCTTGGTTGAAGAAAACCCAGGTTGATGATATTTTGTCAGTAGCATGCTTGGATGAAGGGCTACCACAAATTTGTTCAAATGAATGAACTTCATCCATATTCAAGGTACCAAAGATAATAATAATAAATAATATACACCATTTGATATAGCGCCCTATATATCTAGCTAACATAAGCCACTCTAAAGCGCTTTAAAAGATCAATCGTCTCCAAGCCAAACTGCTACAGTTATATCCAAACGGAATTAAGGAAGGCAGGTTACTGTATATAGGAAATTCCAGTTCAGAGGACAGTTTGCTTAAACCATGCAAGGCCTATCAAGGGAAAGGAAGGCTAAAGAAATCCTACATATTAATTTCAGGAATAGCTGTTTGTGTGAAAATGAATAATTTTTCCGATTCTGAACTTTTTATCTTGATTCTGTTGGTACTGTGTTGATACTGGAAAAATAACCAGAACCTTTTATAACAGTGAAATATTATCTTACATAAGGCAATTATTTTATTGCAAGGTATACATACATTTAGGAGTGTGGCACTCCCATCCAAAGATGTATTTGCATACAAAATTGAATCATTGTGCCTGACCGAGTATATCAAATACATATGTATGGCGTGGACAAAGCAATTAAAAATTAACCCCTTTCACCACTGTAGACCATAATGGACTCATCTAGATCAATGCATGGTAGAATCTAGTAAAGTTACATACGGGTGAAAGGATTAACAAAGGGTAATGATAATGTGTATTTTAGGGTACTTGTCCAAAATAATAATGTCCTTATATAGTATTGAATGGAGATGGAATGGTCAGAAAACTCTCCGAAGGGTTGCACTGGGTGTTAAGTACAATTCAATTGGTATTTTCTTGTATTATACAAGAGCATGTCCGTCCACATACTCACTAAAAAAATTGAGATAGAAACCCTCTGTTTTTTTCGAAAAAGAGTAGGCGCGTAAACACCGACACAGAGGATAGAGACAGCTTTATTCAAACTTTTAATCCGTTAGAACTAGGGTCCCTTTATTAAGACATTTAGAAGGACTTCCAAATTTTATATACAAGCCAAATTCATAGAATAGGCAGGGGCTGGTGTGGCTGGCAACGGCACAGTACCTCACTTCCGGTCCAGACTTGGTGATGCTGTACGACCAGTGTTAGGTTAAGGCAACATTAGGCATAGGAGCCGTCTTACAAAAACAAGACTTATACAGTAAATATATATAGGATAGACGGCTCCTTCTCTAACCTATCCCCCTTCTTCTACTCTTTACTACATACTTTATCCCTTCTGCTCATTTTCCTTTCTGTTCTTCGTCTGCTGGATAACTGAACTATTCGGTAGTGAAGCGGACGTAAACCTATCAATCAATCAAGGTTATCAATATTTCTTTGCCACTGAGCTGATAAAAACCAAAACAAGGATCATTTTAAACCCAATCTTGAAGACTTTCACAATAGGGGACAAGATCTAATTTCAGTATGCAAAATTTGGCAATTTGACCTTAGTATATTTGGGATCTGCCCAAGACAAAGTGATGAAAGGACTAACTGACTGATGAAATGACTGTAAGCAGAGTGTAATCTATAGTCCCATTCAGTAGTACTGTTATGGGACTAATAACCAAAACCAACCCTCTCTAACAGTGGAACATTTCCTAGATTAGCAGAAACATATTTTAATGGACAAGGCACATGTTTCTTAATTCACAAAAGACAACAAGAAACTTTGAAAGCATTAACGTTCATTTCATAATTCACTAATAGAAGCCAAACATCTGTCTTTGAAATATTTATGTCTCTGCATTTTTCTGTCTTCCCCTTTCTTGCTGAAGAATGCTGTCAGGGCTGGAGTATTCTTAGAGGCATCATCATCGTCGTCATCATCATCTTCCCTGCAAACAATGACAACAACGAAATTATTTTAATCTCTGCTGAATGTTAACTGTCAAAACTAACTACAAGAACAAGTTAACAAGAAGAAATGACAACAGGAAGTAAGGAGACACCAAAACAAAAGGAAAGGCATCATAAAACTTCACCAAAATTATAGCCGACATAAAAATTCAAAGGCACTCTGGAAGAGTAAAGTTTGCAGAACCACATGTGAGACCCGCCACTTGGTCCTCTATATACTTACTACTCCGTATAATAAACAACAAACTCCTTATATGCAATTAGCTGCTCGGCGTTTAGGAACGACCGAGTCGGCGTTTAATTTAAATCTTTGTTTATGCACATATATATATCATACATGTAACCCACACTCTACAATCTCCCCCTCTCAGACCATGTTTATCTAAATAAACCAAGCCTGCCACCCAACCTGAAAACCCATTTCAGGGATACAGGAGGTGTACCAGCCCGATGCTTCAGGTTTACCTTGCTGGGATTTCTAAACATGGAGTATAAACACGATCTTCATACATATAAGAGTTACAAGCTATTATTTCCCTTATATTACAATGAATTATGTTGAATTCAAACGGTCCGTTCCTGAGCTGACCAAAAGCTAGAATGCCTAACAAACTAACCCCATCACGCCCTACGCTTTCGAAACAATCTCATGGGTCGCTATAAACCGCAAGTGCTTCTCAACCTATACGATTGCCACGTACCTACAATTTAAATTTCCCGCTATTCTACGAACCGCGGGAAATTTAAATTATATTCCTACACTGGTGACCACTAACATCTTTAAACATAACACACACCTCTAACAAGCATGAATCATCTTAAAACAAGTTTGTATGCAATTAGAATTTAATACACTTATCTATTAACGTGCACTCTTGACTTCAGTGAACCTGGTATAATCTGGTTATATGTGAACCAGACATTCAGCAAGATTTTACTTTAAAACATTTCAAACTAGTGTATAGTGAAATTTTCGGCACTGTTTAACTTTGACTTTCTAAATTTCAAACGAAATTGAACATGTCAGTAAAGACAGTCAGACTACTATACATGAATAGTTTGGTACATGTAACTATGGTTTTCAGTTTTGAATAAAGATTTAACTTACGACTTTCGTCTTCTCTAAGACTTCTACCCTGTGTATTATTACAACATTGATAAAATCCATACTTGTCCTTTTTCAGGACTGTAAATGAGACATTGTAACAGATGATACGTTTAAAGTTGAACGGAATAAAATCACCAATGCCATTGTCTATATCCCTCCTATTCCTAATCACAGAAAAATATCAAATTGATTTTAATCCTTTCATTCCTATGTAACTTTCGTAGACTCTACCATGCATTGCTATGGATGAGTCCATTACGGTCTACAGTGGTGAAAGGTTAATATTTCATTCTTTCTTCCGCTAACTTACCACTCTGCAGGATAGCCCTGTTTTTCTATGAGCTGGGAGGCAGTTGACCAGCCAAATCGGACAAACTGGGGATATCCAAACACCTTATCCAACTTGTCATTCATAAACTTCTTGGTGTTGGGATCTGCCAATAAATCACAAAATATTGAGAATTTAAATTTCTCATTATCAAAGGAAACATATCAACCGCTGTAAACATTTTCAATTTTGGTAAACATAAATTATTTCAAAACTGATTCCTTTGAAAAAAACCAAAAAAAAAACCAAAAAAAAACCATAATGAAGCAAAGTGAATTTTATAATATTAGTGTCATTTTTATGATCAGGAATTGGATCGAATGCATTTTTTACATTGAAATGATAAATTGATTGTCATGTCACTTTTCAATACCACCAGCTATTACAATGTACTAGGCTTACAATAGAAAATTGAGATGTGGAATTCATGTTTGGAATTTGAACAAAATGGAAGAGCTGAAACTGTACTTTGAAATACATTGCTGTAGGATGAAACAGACCTTTATTTTGATGATAATGTATTATGATATAGTAACAAAAATTCTAAATCAAAGTCTCCAATATCTTGTTCGGACATTTATAGCACAAATAGAAATATTGCAGAGGCAATTTTTTTTTCAACATTTTTTTTTATCAACAGTATATATACAGTTGTGGGATTGCATAATGCACCAAAATTACTGTGTGCACATTGTCCGCAAATGGTGCGCACAACTGTGTGATGAACAATTGATCGGCCCATTGTGTGATAATACGTGCCCATATGTGCAATATGGTAAGATAGGTTGATTGATGTTACAGAACGAAACAATCTTAAAGGCTCAAGTGAAATAAGGTACATCGTATACTTATTCAATATCCAATATTTTCACTTTATCTAACTCTTCAATGCATGTTACACATTATTACGATGACTGTTAAACTATCTTATTAACCCTTTCACCCCTATGTAACTTTAGTATAGACTCTACCATGCATTGATATGGAGGGGTCCATTATGGTCTACAGTGGTGAAAGGGTTATATTTAAGAACTGCTGAAAAATGTCCACACGATAAAAAGTTACGATGAACACTGACCTCCGGGATACCCTGAGCCATAACTTGTGTCCTCTGCCATTGTTATACCCTCGGAGAATACCCAGCTCTTCACGGCCTTGTCTCGACATACCTGTGTACAGAATAGTGTTACATTAATTAAGCCAAAAAACTATATTAGTGTTTCATGTAACATGCCTGAAACAAAATAGGGTAGGTAGATAGGGAAATAATTTCATTATTATTATTTTTTGTTTTCATGAATCAATATTATGCTTTATATCAAATTTTACAACGCATTTCCACACATTACAAAGGCAATTGTTTTGTCAAGAATATAGGGTCAGACTCCTACAACAGGAAGAAAGTACATTTGAATAAATGGCTGTGAACTTTGTCTGGCTAAAAGATTAACTTTAGGTAGTACAAATGTACAAGTAGGTGATAAAAGTCTAGGGGTCGGCTGGAAAATCTAGGCCAGGTCGGGAATCCTAAAACACACATTTTATTTGTTTGGTGTCCCTTGTCTGTTATTAGACCACTTTTGAGCCTATTCCTTTGATGGTCTCTTTATACAGATTTAACTGCACAAATTCAATATAAAATCTGACAGCATTGACTGTGATAAAGGGAGCTATCTCTTCTTCATGGAATCCAATTCGGGATATATAATTTCTGGGTTTTGTGTCATCTGACTTGCTTGTTTGTTTGCTTGCTTGAAGAATTACCCAAGTACCTTGGCGCATATACTGGCTGCTCCAACGATGGGGTAGAGGGAATCAGCCTTCTTGGCCACAGTGATGTCTATCTCGGGGAACAGTAGTTTCAGCTTTGTCTGGTATTTGACTGGATCTCCTACAGTGTCCACGTATACCTGCAGAATTAGGCACAATAGAAATAAATTCAAATGATAAATATATCCTGTAACGTCAAACCAGCTTTTTTTTTTTATTGAATTTTGTTATCAATATCTCAATTAAAACTGTAAAGAGTTTTGGAAAAAAAAAAACTTTAATAATACCTATCATTAATTTGCCACTTTCTTCTTTTTGTGACTAGTGGGATGGGTCAATAGATAATTAGCTACCACCTGGCCCAAAATTTGATCTTAAACTAAGACTCTTAGAATGTTTTTGCACATGTAAAAGACTGGAAACAGGCTAAGATCTAGGACAGGGAAAACAGGCTAAGATCTCGGACAGGGAGAACAGGCTAAGATCTGGGACAATGAGAACAGGCTAAGATCTCGGATGGTGAGAACAGACTAAGATCTCTGACAGAGAGAACAGGCTAAGATCTGGGACAAGGAGAACAGGCTAAGTTCTAGGACAAGGAGAACAGGCTAAGATCAAGGACAGGGAGAACAGGCTAAGATCTAGGACAGGGAGAACTGGCTAAGATTTAGGACAAGGAGAACAGGCTAAGATCTCTGACAGTGAGAACAGGCTAAGATCATGGATGGAGAAAACAGGCTAAGATCTTGGATGGAGAAAACAGGCTAAGATCTTGGATGGTGAGAACAGACTAAGATCTCTGACAGAGAGAACAGGCTAAGATCTGGGACAGGGAGAACAGGCTAAGATCCTGGATGGGTAGAGTAGGCTAAGATATCAGGAGAGTGAGAACAGGCTAAGATCCTGGACAGGTAGAGTAGGCTAAGATCTGGGACAGTGAGAACAGGCTATGACCATGGACGGTGAGAACAAGCAAAGATCTTGAATAGGAAGAACAGGCTAAGATCTGGGACAAGGAGAACAGGCTATGATCTAGGACAGGGAAAACAGGCTAAGATCGTGGATGGGTAGAGTAGGCTAAGATCTCGAACAGTGAGAAGAGGCTAAGATCATGGACAGTGAGATGGGGATAACAGGCTAGGATCTCTAACAGGGAAACCAGACTAAGATCTTGGACAAGGAGAACAGGCAAATATCTTGAACAGGCTAATATCTCGGACAGGGAGAAAAGGCTAAGATCTCAGACAAGGAGAACAGGCTTAGATCTCGGACAGGGAGACAAGACTAAGATCTGGGACAAGGAGAACAGGCCAAGATCTCCGACAGGGAAAACAGGCCAAGATCTCGGAAAGGGAGAACAGGCTAAGATCTCGGACAGGGTGAACAATCAACATTTAAGAAAAGTAAAAGAAACCATCCAGATGAGAAAACAGGGGGCTTATATATAATAACCTACTTGGCCAGGTCTACTTCCCCTTGTCCAACACAGGTGAACAAGGGGGAGTAACTCCTAATCTACTAACATCATCATGCAGTGACCAAAATGGCAAAAATGTCAGCAAAACAGCCGAATTGCCTAAGTGTAAGTCTATCCTTCTGATCTCTATATATTTAGCTTTGTCACATCCCTAATACTTGATAACAAAACATCCGAAAGAAAAAATACATAAATATATGTGGAGGCATCATTTAACTCATTCACCCCTGAAATTTCATAATGAACTATTCCAACCTTTGAATAGGAAGAGTTCAAATGCGTCTTCAGGGGTCAATGCGTTAATATTGCTTCTCATTTGTAAATCTGTTTGCATTTTGCTAGATATACTGTTAAAGCTACATTTTACTATACATACTTATAGTACTTTTCAGTAACCAATTATTTAATTTAATATTTATTTACCTCTGTGACATGCACGCCTTTGTCAAGAGCATTCTGTATCAGTCGGATTGCACAATCGTGTGACAGGGCATTCAAATTGTACTTTGTCCTGAAAGATGAACATATTTTAAAACTTTCAAAGTTAAAATCTAGTTATCACATCAGCGTTTTATCAAATATACATATTACAGTACTATAACCAAATGAGACTAAAATGAAATTTTACTTATTTCACAACAATTATGGAACAGATTTTTAAGTTGCAACATTTCTAAAAGAAGTTTTATCAACTTATATTAATCGCTCTTGCTGGCTAGCTAGCGTGGAAGCACACAGGTCACAATATGGGGGAATCGAAAAAACCAGGAAAAAGTCTCTTTTCTTCATTTACGTTTTAGTTTAAATGAATTTAAGTTTTGTATAATGAACGAAACCTGAATTTACTGAATCATGCCTTGAATATGAAAATAAGAACTGCAGGGTCAGCACAAAGATATGAAAGTAAGATCAGGTTAGAGGAAACACATTAATTGATTTTCTGTTTGATCAATCAACTGTCATGGTCACTGAGATTAATAAAAGTTACCTGCTCAGCATACTGTTGGATATGTATGTAGGAGACAGAATCTCCACCACCCAGCCCAGTAGCGTGTCCGTCTCTTTGTCCATCCGCTCAAATATTTTCTCCCTCTGTTCCTCCGTCAATGTCTTTGAATCTGAAAATTGAATGAACCACAAAGACATGTACATGTAGGACTTATGTCACTGAGTGACTGTTATTTTTTTTTTAAGTTGTTATGAATTATAACAAATACTTTCACATTATGAAGTGGACTTGTAGCTCAATCATTAATATTTAACTTATTTTTCTAACATTTTTAGCATCAATCTAGTAAGCAGAATCACTAGAGTGTTAAAAATGTTGATCATTGATTCAGAACAGGTTGGGCATTGGTTACACTATATATGCCCATCCCCCCCCCCCCCAGTATCCAGGAAGCATCCCCAGTATGGATGGCGCCACCCTACCCCCATAAAATAGTGGGGGGATTTAAAATCTGTTCACATTGTTTATCTATATTGCTACTGTATGTGGATGGTGAGTAAATTAACATACCTGCGAACCCCATTTCTCCAAACTTTTCTTTCATGGAGACTGGGCTATAGCAAATTCCATACACCATTGGACCTGGGAACAAAAAATGGAGGCCTTTTGGTTACAATGTATACATGGTATGCCGGAGAATAAATTATCACTTTCTGTACACAACTCGTGCCTTAGACAAAATATCTGGACAGGATATGATTATTTACGCAATGAAATATTAATGGCATAATGAAAGAATCTGTTAGCATTATCATGGAACTGGTTGTATAAGTCTGTGGTGTTTTAATTTAATCTTTTTAAACATTACCTTTTGATTAAAACATGACCTTTTTGTCTTGCAATAAAATTTAACTAACCCACTTTTACCCACTAAAGTTACATCTCTTTTTGACATTGGGCCAAAATGATCACTGTAAATATTCAGACCTCAACAATGAGATTTAATTTACCATCATGCACAATAAGCATAAGATTCCCTGGCCATGGTATATGTGTATACCTAACATTCCCATGACAAATTTCCATGTAACCATGATCAGTAGTCCAGATCTGGTGGTCACTATATACATTGACATGTAAAGGGAGAGAGTAGTTTCATTGCTTCCATCAGGGGATCAAACGACCCCTATCCCAGCTTCCCAGCCTGCTCTTCTACCAAATGAAAGGGAAATTCCCTCTAGTGAGAAGTGAGAAGGGAACTGCGTGCACCCTCTAGTGAGAAGTTGGAAGGAGACTGCACCCTCTAGTGAGAAGTTAGAAGGGGACTTTGCCCTCTAGTGAAAAGTTGGAAGGAGACTGCACCCTCTAGTGAGAAGTTAGAAGGGGACTGCACCCTCTAGTGAGAAGTTAGAAGGGGACTTTGCCCTCTAGTGAAAAGTTAGAAGGGGACTGCACCCTCTAATGAGAAGTAAGAAGGCGACTGCACCCTCTAGTTATTGAGTTAGTATTAACAGTGAACAGGTATAGAGTATGTAGCTCAATTAGTTGTATGTCCCATTTGAGCTTGGATGGTCCCGGGGGCTCGAACAGCGTCCGGCTTTCTTTTTCCTCTCATTCAAATGTTCCTATATATACATCCACATAGAATTCGAATATTATGCTTGACTTTGAAACATTTTAGTACTTTGATCTACAAGCTAATTATATAAGGCTTATTACATATTTGCTGGTCCGCTTCAATAAGCACATTAAAATGACATTTTTACGCAGGGACATAATCGAACCATTTTAATCAGATAAAATGTAATTGAGAGCTGGGACCAAACTTGTGCAGCTACATGACTATAGTACTAATATTAATACCCGTCCTCCTCTTCCCCGCATTATATAAAAAAAATCTCTCGTCGTCAGAAAGCTACCTTATCGCAGCTACTACATGACATGTACAATATTAATGTACATGTACGCTCATCACCTGTGCACCAGCTAAAATAAATATCCACAGAATCAAACTCACCTAAGACTGGTCCTCTGCCAGCTTCGTCTATCCCTAGATAACATGGCTCTGACTTAGCACACGCTGGTACAGGTGAATCGAGAACGCAGTTTTTACTGTTGTCTTCTTCGTATTTTGTTTGGTCCATGATTCGCTTTAATTTCGCTAAAATGTCGTTTCCCGCGGATACTTATATTCGGAGCCCCTTTAACGATTTGTCCTAAAAATACGAACCGATCCGAGGTACTCCGAACAAACCTTAAATTTTATAAATAATCATGTATTTGCTATATTAACTCAAAAGTAAAAGTATAAAAAAAATGTCAGACACAAAATTTGTATATAGTCCAGTTTAATGTATTTGGATTCACATACACTTATTCTCCATGTATTACAGTACATTAATCCGAAAATATAAAATCCGGAACAGAATCGTTTCTTCTTTTAGATTCACATAGGGAATTCCCGAAACAAGCAGTTTCGTTTTAGAAACCAATAGAAAGAAGAATGGAGGTCTACAGATAGGATTGATTTGTCGCAAATCTTACTTGAAGTTAATATGTGACAACAGGTACATATGTGACTTAGTTAATATAACGTACTTGGATTATGACTACGGTACTGTAACTCTTGATAATATTTAGTTACCAATATCTACTTTCACTTTTATAAAAATAACAGACTGTCAACCGTATTATTTTTTTCTCATCTGGTAACTTTCTCCAGCGGAATTCCGTTCATGTTGTATGTTTCCTAATCTGCAGCTGCACACGTCAATAACTGTTAATGTTTGCTGTATCCTTAATTCCTGTAGGAACTCTATCTAAATCAGAGATTTATAACGATAGACCTTTATCGATAACTATCGTTATAAATCACTGATTTAGATAGAGTTCCTACAGGAATTACTTTATCCTATATCTTCCATGTGGCTTTTTCAAAGCCATTAACATCACCACCAGGAATTACTCTTCTTTTCAATATGTCAAGGTCTTCATCTAATTCTCTTACATATTTTTTTCCAATTTAAAGTTTTGTGTTAACAACAAGTACATACATACATACATGTATAATACTTGTCATCTTAACATGCACGAACAGGCAATTGTGTAATGTGCTGCAGGTGGGCATGCACCCATCCAGCCACTTAACAGGCTTGACATTGCTGAAGTAATGAGTGCATCTCAGAGATATGTAGCATTGCAGGAACAGCTTAAACTTGCCAGTAAAGCAATATATTCCTCCTCGTAAATTATTCCTTGCATTTGGCTGGTACACTAATTTCCCCCTCAAAAAAGTCTGCTGAGTTATGTCCCAAGACTTGGCTTTGGGAATCCTGTGGGTCCTCCCTTTGTACTGATGCACCCTTTCTAAACACCGGCAACTGGCCTTACAAGATACCACAGGATCACTTCACTGCCACAAAATGTTTAAATGTAACATATGCAGGTCAGGGGGCACCCATCAGGACGTTGCTGAACTTAAGTGAGCTTCATCCAAGGGTAAATTATATACTGCATCAGTAGAAAACTAGCTTCCCATCAAGGCATTATAGTTTCCGTTTTTTATTCCTTGACTGTTACACTAGCATTTTCAAATTGTGAACTTGATAGAATGCTTTTATTACTTTTGTATTGATCCTTGCAAAATTCAAGATGATATTTTGTCCACAGTTAATTTAATAAGATACATGACATACAGGTCCATATCATATAAAATAACAATTTCATTTAAAAGTCACTCTCATAGGTAGATTGGTACAGTAGCCTGAGCTACATTTTGGTGATGAAATTTCAGTTCAAGATGTTTCCAATGATTGTCCAAACTAAATTCAAAGTCTTTAATGGATGTAGCCTGTATCAACGGCTCAGGGATTGAATCACATTTTCTTATGAATTGAGATTATTTTTGGTGCACAAAAATAATAAGAAATGAAATAATTTCCTTTTGTTGTTGTTGTAGCTGATGTTGTTTGTATTTTTTTTTATCATTAATGGAGTTACAATGGATACTAATCAGGGATAACATGGCCGATAACTTGGCCGAATCAGAAGAAATAATAGTATAAAGGGTAAAAAGTATTCCAATAAATGTTCCTAATTGAAAATATTTTCTAGATTTATCCCTCATGTGTGAATGCATGTATTCAAGAGTAAAATGTTTCCTAACTATCAGGAAATCAAAGTCATCATATTTGTCAGAGTTTGGCTGTTATGATGAAACAATTATTATTATAGGCCAATTTTTTTTACTTGCCACAGTGTTTCCTCTATCATCCTCAGAAGAAAATAGGGTAAATAGGTAGGCAGGCATATTTTTTTTTTGGAAAGTATTTTACTTTGCTTATATAGAGTACGAGTTCTGGCTTTAACAGTGTATACCACTAAATACAGGGTAGGTAGGGATAGCGGAAACACAAGTGTTTTTTTTTACCTGGTATTTCATTGGCCTTATCGAAAATATTAGGATATCAAACTTGGTAAATATGTTGTTAAATAATTTTCACAGTAATATACACTATTACAGTTTTATGTTCTAAAGTGTTATATATTAAGAGCGTAGCTCTCGGGCGTCAAAGGCGCCCGAGCGAAGCTCTTTATATAATGGTAACACATGCGTGCGTAAACAGAGTTGCTTCCCCTTTCTACACCTTGCCTTTAAAAAATTTCATCCGGAGGTAGACGTCCAGTAGGGAAACAGGAAGTGTATCCTTGAAGCAAAGACAATTGTGTTTCAACCCATAAATGAACATCTTTTATAACTTATTTATTTAGATAAAAACTAATATACATTCTGAGTGAAAACAATCTATCACATAAAGATACTAGCAGGCAGAGATTATCATACTAAGACGTCACAAGCATGTCACACTCCATCGGCCTTAATCGGTTATTTCCGGAAGGATGAAAAATAACCGGAAAATCTTGGAACTGATAGCCGTTGCATTTATCTCTTTGTCGGTGCTTCATGACTTTTTAATTTCAGTTTTTGCCACATGCACAAAAAGTAAAAACGCGGATGTTTTCTGAAGATCCTTTTTGTCATCAACCATGTTATGTTAAAATTTCTACCGGGAGATATTTTCAAAAAGAGCCGCATTAAACCAATAGGTCAACGTGTACATTTATTTTTCATCGTCTAAAATTTCATCAGCTTTTGATTTTGATTTGTTGAGAATATGAACGAAATATAGTCTTTACATAATTTATGTATGCATCACCACTCATAAAAGAATCAATGGATAATTCATTTATGTCGAAATCAACAATAATTGTGCCCTGACGGAAGTACGCAGATGATTTAATCCTTAATGTAGGAGGAAGATGGAGTATCAGGATAAACCCCGCGTGGTCGGGCAAGATTCCGGCCATCTTGGTGAAGACGAGCATGCTATCCACTGCGCAAACCGACCAATCATATACGTTACGCACAAGAACAAATATCTACTTTAGCTTTGACTGGAAGAAAAAGGCGTCATTGATGCAAAAATTATATTGTGAATACATTTTTACCAACCATCAACGATACAAAAAATCTACATACGGGAGACAGGGGCAAGTTCGGCCACCCCTAATATTTTTGTTTTTGAGCCGATATTTACATTTGTAAGGATCTTAGCAGTTTAGTTGGCTGGGCGTTCACAAGAAAAAAAGGGAAAGAAAAACTCTAGTGTAAAATTACTAAACATAAGAAATTTACTTTTGAGAGGGTAGTATCTAAATAAAACCATGATCTCACTTCTAGTTATGCGAACTTTCTGTTAACGGAATTGGTATTTTTTTACGGTCAAATGTGTAACATACTGACTACTTCAAATGATATACTTAAAAGCAAAGCCAAGCCAATCACTCACTACCATATTGCTTTACGATAAGAATTTATTGAAATATCGATTTGGGCCCGGACAGTTTCTGACAATGAAACCGTGGCAAGTTTGGCCCATGTACATTGTGATACATAAAAAATCGAAAAATTGGCGGTAAAATCTGACGTTGCATACCTAAAAAAAGGGCCAAACTTGTTCCTATCTCCCCTATTGTTATGTCGGTCTTAATCTCATTAGAGCTTTTGTTTTATTGTTATTCCTCGAGTTGCCGACTTTAAATAAAGTTTATCTTACCTCATTCTGAACTCATTCTGAAAGCAGTATTCTGAATCAGTAAATATCAGAAATCAACAAAAGTTACGCTCCTTTAAGGCTTTGCCTTTTGATATTAGGATTTTACAGGAAGTAGTATGCTTAATTGTGTCATTTATTTATTTTCAGGTTCAGATATATATGTGAAAGCCATGAATGCCAAGATGTGAGCAAGATTTAGGAAAAGATTTACAGATTAACAGACCAAAGGTTTGTATATTTAATGTTACATGATAATAACATGTACGGTTTTCCTATCTGAAGCAACGTAGCTCTCTGACTTATGAACCAATGAGAATATTTAAATGAAACTTCCTATATATATATATATATATATAATATATATTCACTGTATTTAGTGGTTCCTCTTACAAAAGTTCCTACATCTTTTTTTTACCTATTTTTGAAATGATACACCTCCTATCCAACCATGTACACTAGTTATCAATCAAAATAAATACTATACACTTAATATTGTCATATGTTCAGAATCTGACTGTTTTCTAGTATTTTAGAAGGATGAACAATTTTGAAATGCATTCTGGGAATGTGTGCATCTGTTATATAATCATTATACACAGCAACTGTCATATCTTATTTCTTGTTTCTCTTAGGTTAATAATGTTTCACTCGGGCAGGGAAAATCCTAGAAATTGAGAGCAGTGGGCCATTTCAGCAATTTGAAGTCAATAAAAAAATTAAGAGGGGCCCGGTGTCATGCATAAAATGTACCTCCTGCTTAAATAGTATCCGGATACTTTTTATGCAGAATAAAAAGTGTCCGGATACTTTTTATACCCCTACCAAAAAGTACCCCCCCTGTATAAAAAGTACCCCCCTATGAAAAAACCAGATGTTTCAAAATTTTTAATCAATAACAGTTCAGAAGTTGATCAGAAGGTTACAGTTGCATGTTTATTCACCCCTACCCCACCAATCCCCACCCCGGGGCCAGGAAATTATGCCAATTTTTTT
>NW_018407435.1:891342-899232 GCF_002113885.1 Mizuhopecten yessoensis
GTGGGGAATTGAATATAGGTTGGGTAATGACTATAACATAACTGTAAATGTTTCTTCATGACTCTCCAAACCAGTGTTTAAAAAATATTTTGGCATCATTTCCTGGCCCCGGGGGTGGGGATTGTTTGGGTAGGGGTGGATAAATATTCAACTGTTACATCCTGATCAAATTCTGAACTCAATTGGTTTGAAAATAGATAAATATTTTTTTTATCACAAGGGGGGTACTTTTTATGCATGGGGGGTACATTTTATGCAGGTATAAAAAGTATCCGGATACTTTTTGGTAGGGGGGTACTTTTTATGCATGACACCGGCCATATATGTAAAATCAAAAGAAAATTGGAACATGGAGGGGTCAATTTCAGTTTTGAGTGGTCAAAGGCCCCATGGCCCTCTCCAGGATTTTCCCTGCTCGGGCCTTTGCACTCGTGTTTCACCTCCAAGTAATCGAGGAGAAACAAAAAATCCTGATTCCCTTACTGCAAGGGCAAGTAATGTTTTATTATGTTAATCAAAACAAATAAATGACACAATAGTAAAGATGATCAGGTAGACATGCCATTGCTTTTAGGTTGTGGTTGCTCTTGGGGATCTTTCTAGAGAGGCTCCAAAAAAGGGAAATATGATCAGAGAAACATGGGTGTGTGAGTGCAAGCTGATGTATTATTGCCATTGCTAGTGACTTGTATCATCAAATCAGACATGCTGTAATAAAGATGAGGTATAATAATTAATAAATCATATTGTCTGTGTAGGGTTTCAGTTTGCCTCTGTTTGGGGTACTGTGATTTAGCTCCTAAAATGACTTTTGACCCTCAAAATGTGTGAGACTTACCGAAACAAACAAACAAATCTTTCAAATTTAAGGATTTTAACTGTTTTAGTTGGTACCGAAAATTTCAAACTTATAAGTGCCATATCTACTTTGACTATCGTTGGTAAAAGAAAAATAAATATAAAGAAAGTAAAGGATAAGTGATTATTAAAGATTAACACATTTCTTTCCTTATTGGTCCACGTTATGTAATTAATGTGGATGTACAAGATATACAAGAAACTTTATTTAAGTCACATACATGTAAACATAGAGCTCTTGAGAGCTATTATTGCGACAAACATATGTAAAATAACAATAACACATTATATTAGAAGTAAACGGAGATAATCACATATACATTATTATCACAGGGGTTTAAGTACTAATAAATCCCTAATAATTATCACAGAAAAAAAGGAGGTATCATATCCCATAAATAACATATTAAACAGCAATAAATGTGATCACGTTTAGCAGTATTCAGAAAAAGTTAATGAAAGACATAGTTAATAGTGAATACTTGTATATCACACAAGAATTACTTAGGACTTAAAGGACTAAAACACTATGAAGTGGACTATAGATACAATGCTAATATAGCAAAGAGTAAAAATTGACAGAATATATACTATATTATAGTATGAAATTAAAAAAATGATACCAAAATCAATTCACAAAAGTTTATGTAAGAATTTATATTTTAGAAATGTATGGAATTAAAATAAGAGTAACATCCTGCAAAAATATAGATTAGGATTACAATAATATATATAAAAAAGGAAATAAAATATCGACACAATGAAGGTGGGAAGATTTTATTGAATTTGTTGAAACAAAAAAGATGTCCAGCAACTATATATATATAAGGCCAGTTAAATGAGCTATACCTCCAAAGTCTTTGGAAGAAAAGGTTTTGATATATAATATTAATTTTTAATTTTTCACTTTTTAAAATCTAGTGATGAATGCTTTGTCCCTGGGATATAGCTCATTTTACTGGCCCTTATTTGCTGGACAATTGCCTCGTTTCATCAAATCCAATAAAACATTCTGCTTTGAAAGTAAAAATGTAAATCTTGCTTGTATTATCACAGTTACTGTACAGCGATGGCGACAGAAGAACCAATGGAAACAGGTATGACAGCTTAATTTAAAACCCTCATTCCTATAATGCGTAACAAAATTCTTCCTAATGTCATAGGTTCAGACGTGTTACAAACTATAAGTTTTACTTCACAATAATGTGCTACACACAACATCTCCAGCACACACGCAGGCATGCACACATAGGGAGATATTAGCCAGGTGGCATAGGACTATATAGTTGTTAACGCCTGATAAGGCAGCTCCTGTAAATTCCTCAAAGTTGTATTGATTAATGTATATGCTAGTTGTATGCAGTACACATCACATTTTGACCAAGCCAAGTTGAAATTAAAGAACCTTTGGCTTGATGGATACCCCATTTGCTGATATCTGAACAAAAGGCCAAACATTGTAAAACCATGTTGAATGATAGGGTTATTGCAACTGAGGTTTTACAGAGATAAAGTACTTAAGTCTGTCAAAAGGATTCTGCATGAAATAGCATCCAAGTAAAGGTTTGGAAATGGTTCATCATACAAAAGGAATTTTGTACAAGTGTTTTTGAAGCAAAAGAAAAAGTAGGTAGATTGACCACCCACCCTATCCTGACTAGGGCCCAGTTGTTCAAAAGTTGATTAGCTTAATCAGTGATTAGAGCAAATCTTGATTTTTTTTTTGTATCTTTACGACTCAACCTTTGAATTAATTACAACTTTCTAGATATCAAATATTCAGTTGAGTGAATTTACCGTGTTTATTGACAAAATTATTAAAGGTTGAAAGATGTCGTTAAACTGTGGTTAACCTAACCACATTTTGAACAACTGAGCCCAGATCCAAGTCCCTGTGACTTTTTCCTGTTTCCTTTAATAAAGAAAATGCTCTCTGGAAAAAGGTATGCCTCCGGGGGTGCTCTTGGTAGTGTAATCGTCCAATGTTTTGCCAGTATATTTAGGGGAGATGGCCATGCAGCTTATACGTCATGGATAGCACGATTGCGAAGGGAGGATACTTTGAAGGATTGTAACAGATATGTCAAACTAATTATAAATCATACATGTGATTCCTGACATTAGTAGCAGAATTTATTGAATGGTCCTTGTACAATGAAGGTCTTTTGATCAAATCCTTGTGATGGAGATGGGTTTTTTTATGAAAAAGTTAATTATGATAAATATTTGCTTTCATATAAAACTCTTTGATTTATTGAATGGACAATCCAGAAAAAAAAGTGCCATTTGTCAGTGAAACATTGTATAACTGAAAATAGATACATGTATGTTTCTAAGAATTCTTTCTGTTGCCAAATAAAAAACTGAATTTTTCACTGCTTGGTTTCCTGTCACTAATTACATTTCCTTAAATTATAATATGTTATGAACATTCACCTTATTTTTACATGTATGCAATTTTTGTATGGCTTCAGGGCTTTTTTTAAATAATGATATTATGCATGTTTTCAGAGGTGTTTGGAGGATCGCAAGGAACAAATGTAAGTTAAAATGCATTCATAAATTATATAGTATAAGTGCAATATAACTCATTTAATTTGAACATTTTTGGTCTATAAAAAATTGTGATCCCACATCATTCTAGTTAACAAGTTATCATGTCAACAACAACATGGCTGATTATTATTCACACAGTTTGCTTAAATACCCTGTACTGTATTACTGTACTATCAGTGAATTTGAGGATGTTTTGGGAAAACAACCTTTGCTTAAACCTAGCAAAATCATTCCTAGTAAATATTGAAACTTTATAAAGATGGAAATTATAAAATGGAATACATTTATTAAATTGTTTTTTTTGCACAAATATGACAAAGAGTGTGATGCAGTAATTAGTAACTCATGAATTTGGTTTGTTTTGTATGTGTTTTAATCCTATTAACAGCTATTGTCATTTTATGATGTGCCCTCATTATGGTGGTGGAGGAGGAAAGCCTTCTGAACACTCCAGGGTTGGAGTGGTTAAGGCATCTGAGCATCTACCATCACTAGCCCTTCACCACTGGGTCACAGGTTCGAGGAACTAGGTACAAGCCGCATGCTGGTGGTTATTCTTGGGGTGATCCGGGTTTTGCTTCACCACCAAAGCCACAAGTCACGTCTTTAAATGACCATAGCTGTTAATAGGAGGTTTAGTTTGAATTTGAGGTTTGTAGTTCAGAATTTCTCATTTATTAGCTCACTTGGCCCAAATTTTCAAGTGAGCTTATGCCGTGGGGCAATGTCTGTCTTCCATCTGCTATAAAGTATCCTCAAACAAACGACCTTGACATACTTTCAAGGTCACTAAGTCAATTATGTAAAAATACGTTTCAACAGCTTCTTCTGAATAACCAGTATGCCCAGAGTGATGATACTTGGCCAGTAGGTACCTGGCACGAAGTGCTATAAATTGCCTCGAATAAATGACCATGACCTACTTTCAAGATCACGAGAGTCAAATGTGCTGAAAACCTTTAAATACAATCTTCACATTAACCAAGAGGCCTAAAGCAATGACATTTGCCCTGTAGGTACATTGTACCTGGGGCAGAGTTCAATATATGACCTTCTTTTAAGGTCACAGGGGTCAAATATGTTAAACATTTAAACAACTTCTTCTGAATAACCAGGAGGTCCTTCATGATGAAACTTGGTCAGTATATACAGTTGCTTGACTGCAAAAATAGCATGCGCACATCGTCCACAAATCGTTCGCACCGCTGTGCGCTTCTCTATGCACAAATGTGTGTTTTGGTACAATTGGTTGATACATGTAACGAAATGAAGAAAATCCGAAACCCTCGTATGAAATACAGAACTCTGTATGCATATATATAATTCTCATCAAATTAAATAGGATTATGTATATATATAACTCAGCATTACAGTGACCATTAGACTGTCAGGAATCGGTTTATCTCCCAGGTAACAGAACAGGTAAATAACATTTTGATGATTGACAGGAGTTTTACCTGGCCGTCAAAGAGAGCTGATATGTGATACTGTATGACTGTTATGAAAACATAACTGTACGTTAAGTATTTGTTATTTGCATATGTTTTGGTCTAGCTCCCCTCCTAGATTTTTACACCTAGGCAAGGTTACAAGCCATAATTGTCCAGATTTTAATTGCTTGCACATCGGGCGTACACTGCACATCATGTAATGTTGTGCGATCCCACAACTGTACCTGGAATTAAGTGCTATAAACTTTCCTCAAATAGATGACCTTGAATTGCATTCAAGAACAAAAGAGTCAAATGTGTTTAAAAAAAATTAAACAATTCTCCTGAATAACCAAAAGGCCTAGAGCACTGATATTTGCCCAGAAGGTGTCTGGGACAGGGTGCTATTAAGTTTACTCAAATAAATGACCTTGGCCTACTTTCAAGGTCACATTGGTCAAATATAGTTTGATATGTATTTAAACAACTTCTTCTGTAGAACTAGGAAGATCAGGGTGATGATATTTTGCCAGTAGGTACATGTACCTGGCAATATTTATGCTTTAAAGTCTCCTAAAATAAATGATCTACCCTCTTCCAAAGTCAAATGAGTCAAATATCAGAAGACCTTTAAACAACTTCTGCATTAGGTGAGTGAGTACCAGGAGGCCCTGGTGATGCTTTTTGAACAGTAGCATTATGGAATAGAGTAGTATAAAGTTTTGTTTAGTCTTAAACATTGAAAACAATTCCAAATATTACTTTGAGAACATTTTCCCTTGATTGCTTTAATATCCAGGTGAGCGATACAGGCCCCTGGGCCTCTTGTTATAGATTCTCATACTCTTATTATGAAAAAAGAATCACTAAAATCTTTGAATATTCACATCACAATCTGCAGAAGTGGACAGACCCTGAAATGCATTAGTTTGTGCTTTGCACCAGCTTAATGCCCAAAAATATGCGTGAAAGCATGAACTTTCAACATCATGAAATTAAACCACTATACAGAATCACACTTGACTATTTTTGAAGTAAAAATATTTGTACACAAAGGATCCACTTTTTACAGATTATGCCCTGTATACCATATCCTTGTGGATGGGTTGGTGGGGGGGAAAGGTGGGAAGGGGTATATCTATGTAAGCCTCTGTTCACTTTGTTTTAACAGGTTTTAAATTCAAAATTAAATTGCATGTGCACTAATATGGCTCTCTGGCCTTTGCTAACAATCGTACACTTTTTATCTAATTCAGCCTTTTCTATTTCTCCTCCAGCCTTCAACACATCATACATCATTTGCTACAGCACAATGCGTTCCTCCACCCAGATGGACATTCAGTGGACTTGAATTGATCCTTTTGCTGTATTTTTGCAAGAAAAGTTTTGACCAATTGGTAAAATTCAAATATGTGGAGTTACGACAACAAATAGGTATTCTGCATGTTTATATTATCAAAGATGACTCTACCAAATATGTTGAAGCTGAATTTAAAAGCATGAATTTGTTTTTGAATGACCTCATAAAAAACGAGATTTCTATTCCGAATGATGTACTGCTCCATAGGAAGAAGAAATTACAAGAATATGTTCATAAAAATAATGGACAGCCAGAACATCGCTGTTTTCTACATCTTTCTGATGATTCTAGGACATGTACACTGTTTGCAAAAAGAAGAGATACAGACCTTTATCAATTCAGATTAAAACATCAAATTGATGACTGGATGACAGATATTAAAAGGAGTGTACCTGAGGCAATTTCATATCCGCATCCAAACATGAACACTGTTGCAAATGACACACACTTGACAAGCAGTCGTCGTCCTCCGTCCTATGCTGATAGTGTTCGAACAAATCCTAAAACTGTTCCTGCAAATTATCAAGGAAGCACCACATTAGGATCTAGCCAAAACAGACACGTGGCCAGTAGTAGCTTTTCCTCCCCACCAATGTTCAGCTATAAAGGTCTAGATGTTCATACAGTGCATGGTTCAATTACAAAGATGAAAACAAAGGTGGATGGTGTTATCAATGCCGCCAATGACAGGTTGGATCATATTGGAGGCGTTGCCTTCTACATTGCAGAAGCTGCTGGAGAACGTATGGAAGAACATTGCAAGGAAATCATGAAGAAAACAAAGAAAATTGCTGTGTCAGAAAATGTTGTCACAACAGCTGGAAGGATGAGATGCAAAGGCATAATCCATGCTGTTGGACCTAAATGGGGGGATTACCAAGATAAACATTGTTTGGATCTGTTAGCAGATACGGTTGAAAAAGCGTTGATAACTGCAGAAAAGGAATACTATTCCGAAGTTGCAATGCCTGCAATAAGTGCAGGTAAGTCCTGCATTTCATTCTCAAAATAAATCGCTGAAACTTGCTGTACTTAACAGTGAAGTCGCTCAATTGTAAGTAACAAAAATCAATCGTCACTACTTGGATATCATCTAATATGATTTAAAGTACAATTTAAATGTACATTACTTGCAAGACTAGTGTAATTACAGATTTTGTGTCCTTAATTTAACAATGTATCCATATTTTTTAGGTCACCTGAGCTTTAGCTCAAGTGACCTATTGCTATCCGTTTTCGTCCGTCGTCGTCCGTCGTCCGTCGTACGTCGTCCGTCGTCCGTCGTCCGTTAACATTTTACATTTCAAACTTAAAGTCAAGTTCTGCTGGGCCGATTGAACTGAAAGTTGATAGGAATGATCGCCTCATGGTCCTGACAAAGTGTTGTTATTTTTCGGGTCGATCAGAAATCCAATATGGCCGCCACGGCCGCCATTTTGAAAACCTATTTCAAACTTAAAGTCAAGTTCTGCTGGACCGATTGAACTGAAAGTTGGTAGGAATGATCGCCTCATGGTCCTGACAAAGTGTTGTTATTTTTCGGGTCGATCAGAAATCCAATATGGCCGCCACGGCCGCCATTTTGAAAACCTATTTCAAACTTAAAGTCAAGTTCTGCTGGACCGATTGAACTGAAAGTTGGTAGGAATGATCGCCTCATGGTCCTGACAAAGTGTTGTTATTTTT
>NW_018407435.1:899587-935149 GCF_002113885.1 Mizuhopecten yessoensis
AAACTATTTCAAACTTAAAGTAAAGATCTACTTGGCCGATTGAACTGAAACTTTGTAGGAATGATCGAATCATGGTCCTGACAAAGTGTTGTTATTTTTCGGGTCAATCAGAAATACAATTTGGCTGCCATGGCCGCTATTTTGCTACTAAGTTCTAATAGGCCGATCTCACTTAAAATTGGTCTAGGAATGATCAGCTCATGGTCCTGACAAAGTTAAGTTAACATTATACTATTTTTTACTCAAATTGGTACATATTTCAACAACAAAAATAAATACTATAGACTCAGGTGACCGTTAAGGCCCATGGGCCTCTTGTTTTATTTTTTTTCCAGTTTTTTCCTGCAAAACTAGCTTTATATACGTGGAATCTTATACTATTCTATTTGATTTTGCAGGTATTTATGGAATACCCAAGTCTTTGTGTGCTGCTATGTACATTAAGGGAATCACACAATTCTGTCGAAAGCCAAAGAGTGTTTCTTGGCTAACATCATTGTACATAGTTGACATCAGTGATGATATACTTAACGAAATACAGAAAGCGTACAGCAATTGGGAGAAGGATAAGAAATCTATAGAGCCAAGTGAACTGCTAAAGCAGGAATCATTGGTCAGACCAAGAAGCGCTTTTTCAAAATCAATGTCACTCAGAGGATCAGCCGCCGGGGTTGGTGGCAATGTAACAACTTTTTCTGGGAAAGGTTCAAGCCCCCTACATGAACAGCAATGGACCAAAGGTCCTGATGAATCAATACCTGGACTAATGGATAAAGTGCGATGCTACAAGACAGATGATGGATCGTTCTGTGTTAAGATCTACACTGGTAGCATTACAAAAGTTAAAAGTCTTGATGCAATTGTTTGCACAGCAGATACCTCCCTCTCAGGGCTTGGTCCTCTTTCAGAAGCTGTAGCTGATGCTGGCGGCTACAGATACAATTCCAGTTTCTCATCCCAGAAGCAAAAATACCATTCAAAGGCCATCAAAGGCCAGGCTTTCGTGTGCTCTGCTGGGCATTTGGCAGTGACACATGTAGTTCACATAGTAATTGAACAACTTGTTGACACACAGCATCAAAGTCTGATTGATTACAAAAACTTTATTTTGAATGGATTGCATTCAATGAGTGGATGGAAGATGAGAAGTGTTGCTCTTCCACTTTTAGCTGGAGGTAATTATGAACTGTGTTTCACATGTTTTAGTCACGTTTACTGTTTACAATGCCGTTCTCTACGTTTTGCCGCAGAATTTGGCTGCAAATTTAGTAAGTAATGTGTATGTATCCTGGTCTGAAAATCACAAATTGTATGAACTTGCATGTTTAACATTGAGTGTGCATAATCATCGCTGTGTGCAGTATTAAATTAGTGACTTTTAAAATATATGTTCATAACGAGGACAAGTAATGATGAATTGTCAATTTTGTCGAGGTTAATAATTAACTAGCGGCTATATGGACCTGACAATGTGATAACTTAACCAAGACAAAGTCGAGGTCAGTATACCTATGTGGTTTAATTGACCTCAGAAAATGATATTGACGAAGGCGAAGTCGAGGTCAGCATCACTTCGACTCTTGTCAATATCACTTTCTTGCGTGGTACATTTATGTCGTTATATGGGCCTGAGAGTAACACTTTCTAAGGTCCATATGACCACATATTTACCCCAAAAAAATTATTTCATTGATGCAGAGTATGGATGTCGTCAGGAGGAAAGTACTGCGTTTTGCACAGAGGGCAGTGTGACGTTAACATTGAAGTTACACCATGAATAAAAATTGACCTGCTATACATTTGGTACATTAAGTGCAAAAATCATTCAGATAATCGCTATAAATTTCATATGCATCATGTCTTGAGCAATTTAAAACACATCAAGCATGATCAAAATCAATATACTTTATGCACGTGCATGTATAAACTTCATGTTTACTTTTTTTTTTGAATTTTGAAGGATTTGTTCAGCATGACAAAGGAAGCATTAGGAAAATGTGCGACATATTGTATGAGGCAGTCATGGATTTCCGCTTAAAAAGTGGACCAGGAAGATCGCTGAGAGAGATCCATTTTGTGAACCGAAAACCAGAAATCACTCAAGCATTTGTCGATTGCTTCAACCAACACCTATCCAGTATCAAAAAAACGCCCACTGGACCAGCACCAAGTGCAGGAGCAGGAAAAAGTACCAAGAAACTACAGCATGGGGAAGCAAATAGTTTTAGTGAAAGCAGTTATGGCACAAAACTGAAGACACATCGAGGGCAAGGTGAAGTAGGAAACTGGGCGTCAGTGAAGCAAGGCCAAAGACATACACAATCAATGATTCTACCAAAAAAGACATCCTCAGATGGAGGCACCTACAACAAGGCCATTGATGACCTAGGTTTTCTAAGCACAAACGGTGGTGGGCCAAACTTCCGTGGGAATAAAGCACTTGTGAAAAATGAATTACGTGAAGAAGAAGAGAACTTGCAACTTAAGGAGAAATGCAAGACACAAAAACCTGTTGTTCGCAAAAGGATTCAGAAAAATATTTGTGCCGCCTGTGATACAAAATTGGAATCGGACAATGTGAGTAGACTGGCTTGTGGACATTCGTTTTGTTCCATTCCGTGTTTCATTCCAATGCAGAACAATCCTAGTTGTGCGATTTGCAAAGAAGTCGAAGGAGCAACGGCAGCAGAAAGTGAAGAGGATGTAACTTGTGTGATTTGCATGGACACAATCACAGACCAAAAGAAGCTATCGTGTGGTCATGTCTTTTGTGGTGATTGTATAATGCAGTCAATGGCACATAAGCCGGCTTGTCCTGTTTGTGGGAAGATTTTTGGAGAGCTAGAGGGAGACCAACCAACAGATGGAACAATGACTGTGACAAGAAATACACATCACTCTCTGCCAAGCTATGAAGCTTATGGCATCATAGAGATCAAATATAAATTCCAGGATGGAATTCAACAGGTGAGCTTGCAGATTGAAAAACGTAAACACGCGATATGTTCTGTTTATTGATGGGACCGAAAAGTATTACTGTATTTGAGACTTCTGCTATCTGACGAAAAAAACGGAAATATCTACCATTTTATGAACATTGATAAAAAGTTATGATGAATTTTCAATCAAGTGTTCCATGTTTAAGTTTTTGAACTAGCATTTGTTTTTCTTAAAGGAAAATCACCCACAACCTGGAAAGCCTTACAAGGGCACAGAAAGGCGGGCATTCCTACCTGACAATAGAGAAGGGCAGAAGGTGCTACGTCTGCTGCAAAAGGCATTTGACAGTCGTCTGACCTTCACCATCGGTTCATCAAGGACAACTGGGCAGGAGGACGTGGTGACCTGGAATGACATTCATCACAAAACCAAACGGGATGGTGGTGCTGCAAAGTAAGTTATTTTTAGCTCACCTGGCACGAAGTGCCAAGTGAGCTTATGCCGTGGTGCGGCGTCCGTCGTCCGTCCGTCGTCCGGCGCCAATATTTTACTTTAAATGACTTCTTCTTAATAACCGAAAGGCCTAGGGTGAGGATATTTGGCCAGAAGCAAACTGGGATGAATGGCTACCAAGTTTGTTCAAATAAAAGACCTTCATCTATTTTCAAGGTCACAGGGGTCAAATATGTTAAAAACTTTAAACAACTTTTTCTGAATAACCAAAAGGCTCAGGATGTTGATATTTAGTTAGTAGCATATGCTGGGATCAAGGACTACTATGTTTGTTAAAGTGAATGACTTTGACTTACATTCAAGGTCACAGGAGTCAAATATGTTAAAAACTTTTAACAGCTTCTTCTCAATAACCAAAATGCACAGGGTGATGATGTTGGGCCAGTAGCATGCTGAGATGAAGGGCTACAAAGTTTGTTCAAATAAATGACCTTCACTCATATTCACGGTCACAGGGGTCAAATTTGTTTAAAAGCTTTAAACAACCTCTTCTGAATAACCAATAGGCCTTGGGTGCATAAATTTGGCCAGTAACATGCTGGGATAAAGGGTTATCAAGTTTGTTCAAATAAAAGTCCTTCATCTATTTTCAAGGTCACAGGGGTCAAATTTGTTTAAAATCTTTAAACAACCATTTCTGAATAACCATGGGTCCCAGGATGTTTATACTTTGCAAGTTCCATCCTGAGATGAAAGGCTATACAATGTGTTCAACATAATGACTTTGTTCGACTTTCAATTACAGGGGTGAAATGTTTTAAAAAAAATTAACAGGGTCTTTTGAACGAATTTTAATCTTAAATACTGATATTTTGCCTGTAGCTTTATTTTAGATCACTTTTAAGGTTACAAGTGTGAGTTTTATACCAGGTGAGCGATGCAGGCCCATTGGGCCTCTTGTTTCTGAAAAATATTAGTTTGTTCTATTTTGACCAAGCTGGATAATAAACATTACTGCTGTAGTTTCATAATCGTAAACATTTCTGTTGAAGTATCACCAAATCAATTCCAAGATGTCTTAGTTGTTGCTTTATTTCAAAATTTGTTTATGGTATATTAGGCTTTTCTGAATATTTTCATTCTGTTTGTAAGGAAAGACTCATTAAGGCCCCATTTTTTTCAAACATTCCCCAATTTAAGAAAATTCCTCAAGATTCCTCAGGAAACAATTACTGGAGTCAAGGAAATTCTGAAGGAAATCAGTTTATGACGTCTAAGGTCATTGCTTAGCAGCGAACTTTCAACAGCTATGTCAGGATACGTCATGATGGATGCCAAATGCAGTATACCTTGTTTTACCCCTGTCCATGGTTACTTGTATCTTAATTTGGCGGCTCGACGTTTGTTTTTCTGTCTATTAGGTGGTGGGTTTTTTTCATATATTTTTAAACTTTATACTGACATTTCCATGCTAGCCTTCATTATTAGGTAAGCTATTTATCATCATGAATTGTTATTCGTTTTGCTTCTTCTGTTTTGTAATTTCTTTTTACTTCTGCAAACACAATTAAATTAAATGAAAACAAAGATTTCAAGTATTTTGTAGATTACTTGTATTACGTATTATTCCTTAATGAACTTAAAATGAAATTACAGTCATGTCAAATATAAGTAATATTACTGACAAGTGGGAACTGTGCAATAGACCTTTGTTCATTCGACATTTTATGTCTTTATAGTCAATTTGGTTAGATTGTGAAACAATTGGGTTACTGGTTGATGTTTCAATATAGAATGTAAAAACTCAAGACACAGGTTGGTTAAATAGCTGCGGTCAATTCAGTATTAAGACCACGAAGATGTACATGTACATGTTATTATCTTACTCTTATGAGCTGTTGTTGTCATTGTAGATTTGGATACCCCGATCCAACCTACCTGTCACGTGTGCAGGATGAGTTAGCAGCTAAAGGCATCACAGAGTAGAACAACCGACATAGGAGTGATGTAACTTGTACAGACCACACTACAGCATGTTGATTTCATGACATGTTTTGTAAATAGGAATTATTTCTGCGCTGGTGTAATATGTTTTATAAACAACAAACTTACTGGTTTATCATGATTCTTACTTATGGATTTTTTTTCATATTTTCATTATTGTTTATAAAACTTGTTCATGGTCTATCGTTACTTGCCTCGTGATGGTAAGCAATCATTGTGACTCGGTGCACATCAGTTTGTATATTAAAATCTGTTTCATATATATAAGATCTTTTTTTCATTTCATATGAAATTTATGAAACTTGTCACGAATTTTTTATTTTATCTCGCCAGAGAAATTGTTCATAAATCTCATATGAAATTAAAACGAGTGTAAGATCCTTTTTATCACATAATCAATATTTGTGGCGTATATTCGTGTAAAATGATAATTTTCATGCAACCTTGAAATGTAAAAAGCCGCCATTTTGAATCCAGTGTGTATGTCTCTGACGTCGTGTACTTGTCCTACGCGTGACGTCACAATTGAACGAATTGAAACTTACAAACCATTCACAGGGCTGATGGGTCATATTACATGGATTAATACGCTAAACAAAATGACATGACACCGGTCATTATGTGATAAAATCATGTACATATGATGAATATGAAACCCTTCCTGATATGTTTTAAATATTGCTTTGTGTTGGTTTGAAGTACGCGTATATACATCCTTAGTTGATAAACGAACTGAACATACATATTGCTTTGTGTTGGTTTGAAGTGCATCCTTAGTTGATAAACGAACTGAACATGCTACAATACTTTCTGATATTCGAATTGGCATAAATGAGGGCATTGTTTAGTTCAGTTTGTATTGATTAAAAGACCTGTGGCATTTTTTGTGGAAAAGAAGCTTGCTTTATTTGGTCCTGTCAATTTTATATAAAGAAAACGAAACTGTAATCGTTTGTTTCTTATTTGAGTTTCATTAAACCTTGTGATAATTTTCCTATATCAATTACGAAAAAAAATGCAGTTTTATTTGGAAAAACATGAAATATATTTTTCAAGCACTTCTAACTAACCAGATTGTGTTTATTTGTGCAGTCAGTCAGCGCAATGAAACATTACTGTCTATACGATTATTTCTTATAGTCGATGTCACAGTAAACTCTATCGTATCAGTATATAATTGTATGAATATAACCTGTATCATATACACAGTTCAGATGTTGTTGGGATTACTGAATTTTACTTATTTAGTCTGATGTAAGAAAGAAATCAGCATGAAAAATATAAAAAAAAAAAACTTATGTATTTCGTATTCTATTTGACTGAGTTGGTTTTTATTGTTGCCTGTATCATTTGGGTTCATCATTAGTTTACAATATTTATAGATTTGATTTTTAAATGGAAAAATAATTACATGAACTGAGCATTGCTGCTCATGTATTATACGACATGGTTAGTTTAGTGAAATAAGATGGTGATTAATTTTCGCTTATACTAATGTTTGCTTGCTGGAGTGAAGACTTGCTTTATTAGATATATATAATGATGTGTTTGTGTTTTCTTTGTACTACGTTTCAGGAGGGTGTGCATACATAAAATTGACTTCAGTATGGATTTCCTTTTGTAAATATTTGCAGGAGTTGCTTGGAGTGGAGATTCTAGCTTTTTTGATATTTTCCGGATATACGCATATATAGTGCTTTGCGGAAGTTTGCATAGATAGGATCCAGTGCAAACGTAAATAGAAAGATCTAGGAAAAGATAAAGTACACCTAACAGGTTTTAAGCCACGTAACTGCATGACATCATTGCCGTGGAATTGAGCCACTTCCTGAACCAAGTGGGTAAAAGTCAATGACCTCTTAAAGGGCCCTTAACTGTCAGTTTAAAATCGGTTATTAGCCTTGGTTGAGATTTTGTATAAATGTAGTATGCGCTTTTAATTGCTGTGTTAAAATCCATGTTGTCTGTCATCACTGCAGATACATGCGGAAGTTTTATTGGTCACTAGTTGCACTACAATGTATATATTTCATGTTCAGAACGTTCTGACACGACCCATGTAATATTACCTCATAATAGTCCAGTATTTTGTTATCCATAGCGATGGTATTTTGTAATTTTATTACAAAACCTTCGAGAATTTATACTAATGTTGTTGGTGTCTTGCCCATTGTAAATGGTGTCTTGCCCGTTGTAAATGGTGTCTTGCCCATTGTAAATGGTGTCTTGCCCATTGTAAATGGTGTCTTGCCCGTTGTATACTTATATTTAATGGGGCAAAGAAGTAATTCCAACAGTGTGGACAAGTTTAGGTTGTCAAATTTTCGGAGCGGTCCGCTCCTTTTTCAAGACACAGTGAAACAGAACTCCATTAGGATCCAGTGTTATATGGGATTTTACCGTCTATATTACTTCTTTGACCCATACTTATATTTCATGTAAATCCATTGATATTTATTACCACTTAAACCCAAGTGTTATAGTTTATAATAATGTCGCTAGATTATGGTAAATTGATATAGCACATATTTTTACGTTTAACAAACACTTATTTATTAGTTTTTCATAATGGCACGTGGGTGACTAAGCCTTATGTTTCGACACAGAAATTCCAGTATTCATGTTGAGATTTCAGAAAAGACTTTTTTGTTTCAAGCCGAACATGTTGCAAAACTCCAGCTGTGAACCATTTTGGGAACTTCCATTTGCAAGATCCAGAAACAGTTAATTGTTGACGTAGTATTCTATAAATATACCACGTTTTCCCCGGTTGAAAAACATTATTTGAATCCTCTAATATAATTTAAGGTTAAGATATTTTGCCCTCTAAATTTTCTCTGAATGAAAATATATATCCGTTTTGGGCACCCTTACCTTACGCTTGAAGTCTCCATTTTGTAAATATGTATTTTAATGTCATATTATACATATATTATATGTCATACAGCTATCAGATTGTTCAGGAGTAGACGTTATAGGATAAACAGACATTACTGTTTTCCGAGATGATCGATGCAGAGTAATCCGAACAATGTTTTGTACTACATAACGTCTACATACGGTTAAGCTGTTCCTAAAGTCTGTCAAGTCTTGTCATTCAAGTCACTCGTTGAGAAAAAAAAGAGTTTTGGACAAATTTAATGTGTCCCTTAAAACAGTGGTTTGATAATCAGAAACTATGTGTGATGACAGAATAACTTATCTTAAGCTTTATGTGTCAGCATCGTAAACATTGTACCAAACTCACATCATGTACATCCATCCTGATCTTAGCTTTTTAAAAGATACTTACATAGAAGTATCTTCCCTATATGTCAACAAGCATACTGTATCATGTATTAGGTTTCCACGACACTTGTATGTGATGAATTTATATGACTTAGTAAAAAGGTTCATGTCGTAAGATATGCATTAAAAAGACATATATGTGATCAATAAATTTAGCATAATTGTTTTATACGTGTTTAATGGTATATTGATATATTGTTTATAATGCCATATCATCACTTAACCTGTCTAATGTAACCCATGAACAATATATCAGTCACAGTTACTCGTCTTATACGACACCGTGATGGACTCGGATATTGGTCAGATTAACCTGTCTAATTTGACATCTTGTGTTGATACATCATATTGGTGTGGTTAACTTGTCTAATCCGACACCCTGTTGGACACAATGTGTTGATCAGATTAACCCCTTCACCACTGTAGACCATAATGGACTCATCCAGATCAATGCATGGTAGAGTCTACTAAAGTTACATAGGTGTGAAAGGGTTAACCTATCTGATCTGAATTCATTTTGGAAACAATGTATTAGTCACTTTATATAGGAATATGCAAGCTAGTTCCTACATGTAATAAATTGGCTAATAATGTTATAATGGATTACAAAGAATGTCGAAATCGTCAGGGGTTTGATCATACAGGGGTCGCTGTATGTGGGCACATAACAAATAAATGTCGTAAGCGATTTTCAATTCCCGTCACCAATAGCATATTCGACGGTCTGTATATATTTTATCATAGATTATATGCTTTAACTTATTACAACAAAATATTCTAACTGGCATAATGTAAATTACTTTCGCAAAATATGTATTTTCATGTTGATAACCGACGGAAAGGGAATCCAAATTTTCATACAACAAAACCGTAAACAATATTCACAATTATTTAATAGCAAACTGCAGTAATTGAATATAAAGATGTCTCGTTAATATACATCTTTGGCAATACATTTGTTAATATAGAAATATAATTAAATACAGTTGACATTTTCTACACCAGAGAAAATACTGAGTCGCTGTAATAAGCAGATACATATGTATCAGCTTATTGGACGTTCCTATAACAATACGGCCTAGTAAAGGACAAAAAGTGTACTCTCCTGTTTTATAGATATTTTTGGTATTGACATGATATAGATATAATGTTTCACATACCTATTGGTATAAGTACTTGCAAATCTAAGACCACTATGTAAATTCCTGAGGAAGTTGTGTTCAGTTCTGATATTCAATTTTATAGAAATATTTCGTGAGCTGTCTAAAAATGAGAGATACAAACGCAAGTTAGATATATTGTAATTGCAGATACAAATCATGGAATATATTTCGTACTTACTAGAAAATCACGTTTATCCCGCAGAATACAAAGGTACATGGTTTTTTGTTTTGCATTGATTAAACATCGCGTGAATATTCATACACAATCAACCAAGCGATGCTTACTATTTCTTCCGTGATATCACCTATCTGTTAAAATGTTTTAAAGGAATTAAGCGAATTATAACTTTTCACATATAGTCTTTGAATGACTGTATGCTAAGAAAAGTATAAATGAGTTGTTAATTATTATTATCATTATTATTTAATTATTAACATCCTTTCCGTCCATGCCTTATGGATATTCGTTGTTTTTAATATTTACCATATGTTGTTTCATTATTGGAAGTAAGTTACTTAAAATGGTAAGCAGAATGTGCACAGTTATTTTTAACGAAATTTTAACAAAGAATATGTTTTGTTAAATTAAGGAGTTAATTTGTGATTACTTCATAGTGTTATTAAAAGTTTGTTGAAGGGGCTTCATAGTTTGAACCTTCGATTCTTTTTTAAATAAGTCTTTTGAATAAAGTGATGTAAACCTTTTTGTTTGTTTAACCATGGTTTAGGGGTACATTGTACCGTTGGTGACTAATATTTCTACTCAATAATATAGATTTGTGTAAGCGTATAAAATATAAAGAGATTTAGTGATTTCAATGACAATTTGTTTTGTCCTTTCTTAATAACTTGAATTATTCGGAGTTTAAGTTAGCATTAGACATTCTAAAAATGATTCGACCATTTTCAAAAGAATTGACCTGCCTTCATAAATTATTTGCTTATTATCATAATCACTCTGGTGGAAAAAAATCTGAAAAGGAAAGTTCCCTTCGTTATGAAGTATTGTAGTGGAAGTATTTAAGAGAGTGCTCAATATGTTTTATGAAACAGTGTAGGCACATCGTTTTAATCTCTTATATTTCAAGTAGCGCTTTCAACTTTAACCCCTTACTATTAACGTAATAATAATTGTTGAAACTATTTAGGTTAAGAATTTTCTTTCTTTCTAGTCTCATTAGATGCCAGTGAATAACACTGAAACGCTCATAGTTTTGATAAAGCTTTGAAAATTTCTTCGTGTGTCACATATGACTTGATACGTAAAATAAGGCCAAGTTCTTGGATTGTATTATTCTGTGTCTTTATCCTTGTAGAATGTTTATTCCTGCTTTGCTATCCACCAGATTGTTGTAAAATTATAGCGGTTTTTTACTGATTCATGTGTGTACTTTGCCTGGAAAACGCGAAGTTACCCAAGATGGAACCACATTTATGTCCCTTCTAAAGAAAAATATTAATATTTCCTAGTTAGTTTGTGGAACATCCATTCTATTATTATATTACCCAATGGATGCAATTTGATATCATTTTATGTATTTCCTTGGTATCACTAGCGCGTGTATCTGTTGATATAGCTCATATAGTTGAGCCAGGTTCACTTAGAAATTTTAGCTTGCTGGGTACCCAAAACGGAACACTTCATCATATATGTCAATTTATGAAAATAAGTTACAGCGTTTCAAATATTTTTGTTCATTTCAAAAATGTTTTGTCACTTTCTGATATATTTCATTTATTTATTAAAACATTCATTTAATCATTTTGTTCTATCATTGAAAATGTGATAAAATATTAATATTTTCGCAGTGCCATTTCAATTGAATTAATGAAGTAGAGTGATACACTTTCCCTCAGTTGCTTAAAAACCCTTATTAAGATAACATTCACTTGTATTGCAAAATAAATATGCTTTATCAGGTATATGAAAAGTGTTCCATTTTAGGTACCGTTCCATTTTGGGTACTGCCACGTTAATGAACAATAAGTTCAATATCAAATTAAGATTATAGCTTAGTGGTGAAAGAATTCGTTATCCAAGCAAAATATGTATAGATTACTGTTATTTGATAAAAGGTAAATTTTAGTGGAATTGATGATTCTGATGTACTGAACATGATTGTTTTATAGAGGTAAAGTCACTAACTTATTTTAGTTGCAATCCTACCACAGCGTCTTAATCTTCGCTAAAATAACGAGTTTCAACACACAGTATTAAAACTAAGGCATGGTTGAAGAAGAATGAAAATCTTGTATTAAAACCAAGCAATTTTTGTTACCTTAATCAAGTGTAACTAATTCAATTTCTGGCGTATTACTTAATATTTTTAATATTTTTGGAATGTTTTGTGTGATTTGATCGACAGAAATTGTTATAAAGATAGTATTAGCTCGCTGTTGTAAATAGGGTTCAAGCTAAGTGCTCAATAATAAAGTAGTCAATAATAAAACTTAAACATTTTACAATATGTAAATATGTGAGATTGTAATGACTAATTTCTCAGTTTTTCTTTAAATCTGTTTACATTAATCTTTTCGTTGTTAATGTATACTAATCAGAAGTTTGATTTGGTTGCGTTTAAATTATAATTGCTAGCATTAAAATGAGTTATTCTGATAGAAAAATCACTTCTTCGTTGTTGTTTTTTGTTAGTTACTATCTCTGATAATTGAGATTTGTAACAACGCTTATCTAGCTGATTATAAAAGATATATATGCCTTTACTTATGTAGAGTAATTTTCACATTACCGTTACACATGAATGACATGGGCCACACTCTACTATCAAAATTTAACGAATGCAACGTAACAAGGTTGTATATTGAGGAAAAAATCTGCTCAACTGACATTGGAAGATACATTTAATTTTTTTAAAAACAAAAACGTTCAGACTTCTTCAGAAACTTCTGGAAAATAGCGTTGAGTTACAATGAAAGTGCTTGTGATTCATTATTTGTGGGGTTTTTTGTTCAGTTCACCTGTCCATCAACCTTTTTAGGCAACCATTATAAAATGGTGGGCTGATCAAATCGTCCATGGTCCGTTCATCCTTAAAATTTTCTTGTCATTGCTTTTTCTGAAGAAGTACTGAACGGATATTTGTATGACATGACCTGAAGACGTATTTTAATTTTAAAATCAAAGCAAGAATACAAAGTACTCAAATCAGATAAGCACCGGACAACTGGGCAGTCCGTGTAAAAATAACACTTTTACATTTAAGTGGCCACAACATACTTATGTGTACACACTAGGTGATAAATTGATTACAGTTTACTCCTACAAAGGAACATATACATTTGATTTTCTTTCAAGTGAAGTTGCTGGCGGATGACGACGCTCGGGATCAGTGTTTTTTTACACGGTTTACCTGTGTTTCGAGGTTTACCCCTTTAATTGATGACACTAAAAATACTTTGCACGACACATGGGATTCGGGTGCACAGCAAAATTTAACCCCAGGTAATATGTAGTGAATACGATAAGTAATTTCCATTAGTTTAAAAAAAATCTATTTGTGAGGGTAAAGGATCACATTACCAATCCTGGGCCAAACTGATTGCGATTGAAGAACTGTACAACAACATTGAATTACCAAAGGTAAGAAGTTTAATTCTTCTTCTATTTTATTATTTTAGTACTGACTAGGTCTTAATGAATAAGAAAAGCAATATACTTAGTTTTACAATGGTTAGCTGTTTTCTTTTTGATTGAGTGATAAAGGTAAAACACACAGGTGAATAGATACAGTATACCTAAAAGTAATTACACTGCACCATACAACTATTTTGTCCTTCTATGACTCATCGGTGATGCTAGGGGATAAAAGAATGAAAATCCAAATTTCGTAAAACATTGTTTGAACTGAGGGACATGTGAGTAAAACCTCTTAATTATGAATTGAAGAATTTATTGGAGTCTAAGATATAGTAATGGTTAAATTGTATATGCTATTGTGTGTTAGATAGAATAAACACAAATCGAGAATACAGTATAACAGGTATAGTGTCGATATAAATTCTATATTTGTGCTGGACACAAACCCTAATACATCACTTTTCCACATATAAGTACATATACATCTGTAATGGTTTTGTGTCGTTTACAAATCAAAGGCTACATATGGGGATCACTTTTTTTCAGAACTGATCTCGTCCTCGCAAAGGTTCCCTGCAATAAGTATTTGACAGATTTCTTTAATTTAATTGCTGACATTACCAATTACCTACTTACCTGGTCTACTGTACATGTATTACCGCCTAGGTCCCTCACAAGCATTGATGAACATTTTCCATTTTTAACTTTTGTCTTTTTTTAATTGTCAACTGGATATGAAAACATATTCATAAGCCTTATGAGTTCACCTTGGGGATTATTAAATAGTTAGCTTTTGCAAACTTCAATGATAAATGACAAATCAATTCTTATTATTCATCCATCTAAATGCTCTGAAAATAATCCGTGGTCAGAATATTGTTCAAGCAGCGTTCATTATCCGCATTTACTATGCGCAATACTTTATTATAGGACAACATAATCCGTCATGTGTTGTCAACCAGCGTGGAATGTCAGCGCGCTCGTCGTCAATTACTGTTGCAAGAGACAGCGATCTAAGTGTGCCGATCCGTTCGTGTTTGAGGGGAAATGATTAGCGTTATATTCCTTTTTTTGTTGTTGACAATAGCAGGACACCATTTGTGTGCGAAAGTCGAGCCGGAGAACATTCGCAAGGTAGGAAGTCGTTTAATGGCGAATAGTATGGTTTTGAGCAGTGGTGTGTGAATTTGAACAGGTGGGTTTTAAAGTTGAAAGTTTCATTTTTGTTACGGTGTATATATATGCTGTATATTATAACCCGACGGACTTCTCCGACACGTGTTAAGCTGAACAATAGAAGCCAAAGCTTCAGTCAGCCTGTGTTTTTTTATTGTCTATGTCTTGCTGTATAGCCTTCTGACCGAGTTTTATACTTTGACCTGACGGAACCCATTCCCGTTTCCAGTCTTCCTCCCAGCCCCCCGTCCTGGACGCTCAGTCCCGACATGATCTCTCCTGTCAATTCTACATCAACCATTGTCTGCATTGAAACCAAAATACAATATGCAGTGTACTGGTGTGTGTATTTGATTATCTGAAAATCGAACTGATGGTGTTTGAAAGGTTTGCTCGAATAAATTCCAGTACAATTTGATCTTGTTTATTTTCCGTCGAATGTTACTATTTGGATATGGATTTATGTTTCCCTTGACATGTTTTAATGAACTTTAGATTTTATAATATTGCATTTCTGATTTTTGTCACGATTTTTAAATGTAGCTTGCCATAACGTTTCCTTGGTAAAATTATACATTCATAGACTCATAAATCTCATATGGAATGGAAACTCATGTTAAATATTTTAGAGTAATATGTGAACTAATAACAAACAAGGTACCGTTACTCTAAGAAGTATAAACCATAATGAAGTCTCATTATATAGAGATATGCGGTGGTACACGGCTCTTTAAGTCGATTGTGAATTTGTGAATTTTGAATGTGGACAGAATGTTTGTTTTTAAATTGGCTTATGCTTTTTTGCAGCTGTGTTTCATAGAGACTTCGGTAAATGGCACGTTAGAACGCACCGATGGACGCAAGTAAGTGAAATTATATATCTTTACAAATATAGCATGTACAAAATGCTGCTTCGTTTACAAATTTAAAAAAAAGTGTTACTTTTTATTTTACATTTTTGATTGGTTGATATTACATTGTATTGACATACGTTTGCATTTTTACTTTCCTTTATTAAAAATATGAATCATCTATTGTTTACTTTTTGAAAATATTTTTGAAATAGATGAAATCATATGGCTGATTATTTAACATTTAAGATTCAATATGAGGCCGATATTCATTTAGTTTCTGAATTCTTTATTTGATTTCTATGTGTATGTTTCTGAAAAACTAACATTATTATTTTTGCATAATTTGCAGGTGAAGTAAGTTTAGTGTTTATCAAGTTCAAAGGATGCATGTGAGTAGAAAATTAATACGTTTGTTTACACACCGGAGATAATCTCTTTTTTATTGTTATACTTTTCTCAATTTAAGTATGATGTGGTGGTGTTTCCGTAACACCGGAACACACTGGACCCCAATTGCATCACATACGGTACCTGAGTTAAGCCTCAGTGTAGACGAAATAGTGACAAAACATGTGCCGTCGTATACGTAATTTCTTTTTAAACTTTCGTCGTCATGTTAAATTCGCCCTCAGATCGGAAGGCGAAAGGGGCGAAAGTTAACCTGCGGCGACAGTTTCCCGGTATACAGTATACTATATATATACTGAGAGAGAGACAGATAATATAACCCAGATGAGATAGTAAGAAATAAAGTGGTGTGGGTTAATCCAATGGTCAATAGGTATGTTGGTGTTGTTCATTTGATATTTGTGTAATTGTAATATTCAAACGTAATTTGCTTGTAATACATTACATGTTTTGTATTCATTAGAAACCATCAGTCACAGAAAATCCAGCACAAAAGACAGAAAATTCGATCCAAAACCAAGATACAACAAATAGCACATTGCAGATTGAAGAGCCGTCATGGAATTTTCCTGGTATTCAAGGAAATCTACTCTTTCGCTTCTTCTACAGCGACATACATTATTTAGAAGAAAAACGTTATATCAGATGGGACTTGGACAGGTCTACTGACACCGTGAACATTTACATTACAGATATGTATCGAAAGGAATTTACTAAAGAAACCATTGACGCTGCGATTACAAAACTGTCAACTTTGAGAGAAGGTGTGGTCAATTTCAAAGCGGAAGAGTTTCCTAAAATAGCTGCTGAATTGCAACACTATGTTCAAGACTTTAATAATGAAAGCTATCGGTCCTCTTTGCTTCAATATTGTCCCAAGTCCATGGAAGTTAAAATATACTCCGATCCAAACGGCAATATGGAACATGTTAAAACAGTATTAATTTCCTATATGAAATTCTGTCTTGATGATGTGCGTTCTCAGATGAAAGAATCATAACTGGCCGGTTCTCAAAACAATGTTAATAAGAATGTAAACATGACAAGACCATGCTTCAAAGTTGTATGATAGTAGTTTTCAAGTAAGGAGGTATCATTGTCGGAGGATCATAATATCATCTTATTGTACATAAACAAGCCAAACTGCTTGACAACAATAAAGTGATGGCAGGACTCAGTCTAACGTTTTTATTACATATAATGTTCACATAGATCTATTTTAGGATAGCCATGAAATCATTTTTGATAACTGGATGATTTGGACGAACTGGAAAAAGACGTTTTAGAAAATAATCACAAAGCTCCAGTTTCTGCCATTATATTTAGGTAGACTTTGTATCTACTTTTGTATCAAGGAAATCTACTCTTTCGCTTCTTCTACAGCGACATACATTATTTAGAAGAAAAACGTTATATCAGATGGGACTTGGACAAGTCTACTGACACCGTGAACATTTACATTACAGATATGTATCGAAAGGAATTTACTAAAGAAACCATTGACGCTGCGATTACAAAACTGTCAACTTTGTTTTTATTACATATAATGTTCACATAGATCTATTTTAGGATAGCCATGAAATCATTTTTGATAACTGGATGATTTGGACGAACTGGAAAAAGACGTTTTAGAAAATAATCACAAAGCTCCAGTTTCTGCCATTATATTTAGGTAGACTTTGTATCCAAGTGTAGTCAAGACTAGACATTAAAAAAAAAGTAGTGCTAATTGGATCCATACCTCCATTCATTTAGTTTGTCTACTAGAGATTGTCGAATGAAGTTTGTGATCTGATATTCAGCTGCCGAATTAAATTGTAATCTGATATAAGAATAACTATGAACGGGTGATGAAGGTTTTGATTTATTTCTTTTCTTATTATTAACATCATTTACGACCAAAAGGGGTGAAAATTCCAAGTAGCCATTGGTTGATAGTGTTATTTACGTAATCTATATTTAGTATTTGTCTATGTTAACTGAACATTAAACGCTCATTACATTAAATTCAGATTGTGTTTGAGTATTAGCTATCGTGTTACGCCATTTACATAAGGACTTCCCACCTTTCGTAATGCACATGCTTTTCTTGTCATCATTTCCGTATTGCGTATCGGGCATTCCATTACCATAGTGTAAATTATAGTAACACCGGGTAAACAATATTACACGTGCGTGACGATGATATGTCAACACCCGATATCGAGACTTGCTTGGAAATAAAGCGTATGATACAAAGACATAAATTAACTCACAGGAAAACATTGACATACGATCAGACGACTTCAGGAAGGTCGTTTATGAGGCGCATCGAATGCAGACACTTGTTCACAAGCTCGGGGACGCTACGATTTTTGTTGTCGAACGAGTTACGCTCTGTAAGGTAAATCATTTCACAAATGCTATAACAATAACTCTGTGAAAATAGTGTTTTATAAAATATCGAGATTCCTATAAAATGCTACCATGGTTACAGATGTACCTGACATGTAAATATTCCAGGCGTAAGCGGGCTATGGAATGATGTCCAAAGTGTACGTGATTGTGAGTAATTTTGATCTATAAAAGAACAGTAAACGGACAGTTTTAATATTATAAATTAATTTGTTACCGTCGTTATAAATTCCATCCCTCTACAAAAAGTTCCGTTTCTTTTCAAGGTAGACAACTCTCATCAGGATCAAAATGATTGCAAAATGTAAAATAAATGAATTATTAAGGCTTTGTGTATATTTGGTACAATTTATCATTATTTTATTGTTGTAACAGTCTAAACAATGACACACGCTGAAAAAATGTGAAATAGATAAATTTGACAAAAATTCAATTTTTCGGGGTTTTTACAAAAAAATCCCCAGTTTATCGGAATACTTAGATTGTCATAAAATCATCTTTACATAGTGACATAACCATTATGTGAAACTTTATTTGAATTCTGCTGGTTAATTGCAAAAGGGTGGAGCCTCCTTAATATCGATATATTGTATCGTATTGATATTTTAACTTTCGTTATGCTAATCAAAGTCAAAACAAGCTTTGTTTAGATCTTATATAGTTGTGTGGTTTTGAGAGAAGTATGATATAGTGTAGTGACCATTCGTTCATTTATTTTAATTTATTCTTTATGTTGCTGATGAATTTCTAAAATCGAATTGACTATTTGCCTTCCAAAAGAGCTGTACCCATGCATATAGAACTATCCCGCTGTTGCTCGGAACGGAGTTCAAAGCGATGTGCAAGTAGTACTAATCAATTATCAAACTTACCCACTTAACAACTAGCTAATTTATAAAATAACGACTAATTCCTTAGCAAATATATTTAGATTCAATTTGCTTTTAACACAATTTGTAGCACGAAAATTATCTAGCGAATTCATAATAAAAAAAGGCTTGAAAAACCCTCCTATTCGAAGATTTATACCAAAATCTCAAAATTAATCCATAATGCATATTTAATAATTTATTTTACATATATTTTATCGTTTTTAGCATTTTGTTACACGAGGAGCTATAAGAATAATTATAATAACAATTCGAGATTCTTATATACCGCTTTATCACAACCTAGACTGTAGGTCGTCTCAAAGTGGTTCATAAATTATCCTTCATGGTTATAGGGCCATAGCAACCAGCATATAACTTTCTCAACTCCCTGGGGAGCAAACAGTCTTTGCTGCCATTTCGGCGCTCACAGCTAGCATTCAACAATTCCAGCACTGTCCAACCACGTATTCAAGCGGAGTAAATATCTTGTTCAAAGATACAACACAGTGCCGTAACGTGGCTCAACCCGCAACCCTTCTGTCACTAGCCCAGTGTCCAACCACTAGACTACCGTACCTCGCACAAAAATATCCCCAGGTATGCATTGTTCTAAAAATTCCCACATAACTAAAAAAAACAATGGATGCATTGGTATAATTTTCGAATGTATTTCTTGAGTTTTTTAATACAATTTCAGTGTTAAAAAATCGTTCATCAATTTCAATCGTATAATTTTCTTTTACTAAAGCTCTATAGTTGAAAAGCATTTGTTTGAGTCCGACTGCCGACCGCAACAACCATATATCATATATCAAAAATGTCTTTTAATAGCAGAAGTCCGTCACACACGTCCTCGGGTAGGCTGTAACTTCCAGCTTTTAAGTTACTTATAAATTCCTCCGATGCCTGTTTTAAATCCTCTTTCAATGCTAAAAATGAAAGGAAGATGTCATTGTCCTCTGAACGAATATGACCTAATTCCATTTGCAACGCCTGTGTGACATCACCTGCAATTGACCGAATTCTTTCTCGTTCTTCAAGCAGTGGACTATCTGGGAAACAAAAAGACGAGCAACATTTACCAAACATTTCACAACTAACTGTTTTTTTTAACAAATGTATTTCAGTAAAACTTAATTAACTGTTTATTCTGTTCTACCGGATAGATTATTTCAATGTGCTAAAACGTCTGAGCGCCACAAATCAAATGAACGCTAATAAACTATCGACAAAAAAAACTATTGAATAATCAATATAGTTACTGTATACCTGAACATTTTTGCAGCAATTCAATTTTCGCCTTTTGGCCCCACGAACCCAGGGCGAATTTATCATTACAGCGAATATTAATAAAACAACAGAATATACATAGTAATTAAATCTAAACGTCAAAATTGACGCTGTGCAAAAATGAATTTTACCAGCGAAATGCGAAAGTTGGACTGAGCGAAAATATTCTGCTATACAACAACAAAACAAGAATGTTCTAAAATTGGTTTTGTTAGGGAACTATTATTTAATCGCATTAACGAAGTTGAACAGTGTACCGCATCGATGATTCGGCACACTCACCATATGAAGCAGTAAAATGTAACTTTCATTTGCAAATTGCATAATTCAGCGTCATATCTAAACCGCTCTAATAAGAATTAAATAATAATAAATAATAATAATTTGAGGTTCTTATAAGTATACCTCTTTATCACAACCTAGCGTGTAGGTCGTCTCTAGGAGGTTCACAAATTAACGCAAAAACATCAATGATACATAATTGAAGAATAAATAGCTTCACAGTTACACTACGTATTGTATTTCAGAATTTTAACCCATATCGATACATTTTCATTGATATTCATGTAATATCATGACTCCGTATCTGTTCTCCCATATGCATGTACTGCAGAATATACGTCATCATGTTAAATAAAGCGTAGAGTTATTTACAATTTAATTGGTAACTAGTAATCAGGATAATAAAATACAATATATGTAATAAAGTTGCGTCAACAATTTGCCTAGTTCAAGAGGGTTATAAAGTCCCACTTGTTTGCGTCTGCATTTAGGGCTATTTTGCGCAGATGTCATCTACACACTATTTATGTATATGGAGATAAATGCCGTGTTACGTTATGTATAACGCTAATTTGTACGTCATTTAATCATCATTATTCATAAATGTTACTGAAGAAATGCTATTTTCATGTTTTGTAAAGCGCCTTAGAATAATTTTGCAAATTATATAGGGCGCTATATAAATGTTGTGTAATATAATAACATGATTAGATTCGTACCTGACAGCAGGATTACGGAGGCAAAGAGAGCTAACTCTGTCTGCTGTAGTTTGAGCTGGTGAATCCTTTCCGATATCTTTATTGTTTTACCAAGAAGTACCTGTGCCTCTGAGCATTTACTGATGGCCTCCTTTGTTAGACACAGGCTGGTGTGTGTACCTTTCAACTCCACATTGGGCCCAGACAATGACCTATGCATCTACAAATTCAAGTGAGCAAAATTCGTTCTTTATAATTGAGGATTTTGATCATTGGCGATTTTGAAAATGTTTCATAATGTTTGTAAAATGAATCCAAAACCGATTGTCCCAACCAATTGATTTTTTTTTCTCGTTCATTTATTTAGTGTATACCGGGAACTTTTCGCCTCGTTAAATTTTCGCCCGATAATAAATTTGCTCTTCGTATTTGATGACTAGGTATATAACGTTCACAAACGTTCGCTGTAGTGATAAGTTCGCCCTTCTTATTTTTTTGTATATTTTATTTGTTTTATTCAATTCGCATAAATATCTTTTTATGAATTAATTTTATTCATGCATAACTATTGATCATAACTTTACATTAATTACAAAGGCGGTGTACATTTATGGTTATACAGAAACTAATAAGAATGTAATGAATTCGATATTGTATGAGAACTTTCTTTGAAATCCAAGTGTTTAATTCTCGATATACATATCTTCTAAGCACTCTTGGAATATGTTATGACAAAACAGAAGGCTTTTTACTAAACACTTTACAGATGATTCAAGTAGACTAGTCTGATGTCTTTGATGAAGATCAAAGGAATCATGTTGCAGAATAACGGTAAAATGGGCCTGCTTTGAAGTTTGATGTTGCTCCACTGCAACCTTTAAAGAACAGGTTCATGTATCAGCCTAATGATTGGAAAGGTTTTTTAATCATGAAACCAATCAGATGACTTGGCGCGAGTCTTCGATTTTGTCAGAATATATTACAAAGGCTCAGAGAAGATATCTGTAACGAGAGATGAATCCTTGATTTTTTAGGATTCGTGAGATATCTGACCAACTTACCAATAATATACAAATACAAAAAGCTCCCTGTTTCATTAAAGCCACTCTATCACAAAGTCGCAAATCTAAAAATCCAGGCAATTTCTTGGCAAACTGGATAGTGTCTTTCATGATAGGTACAAGCATTTCCTGATATTGATTGAATACTCCTAGTTGATAAAAACCAACTGTGTCAAGTTCGCTAATTACAAATCCAGAACAAGCATATGGAACAGGCTGAAATATGAAACAGCCGTTCATCAATATATACACAATCGATAATATAGTTATATTAACATAATTTGTGAATATCAGTTTCTATCAAATTAATACATTGTTCCGACTATAGAATTTTTATCTTTATAATTACGGGAATTTTATCCAAGCCGACAAAGTAGATCTATGGGTCATTAATTTGTATGTGGAATACCAAGATTTATGTTTTTTTTTCTATATATTCCTTATCGAAGATGCTTTTATCATCCGGCTTCATAGACGATAAGTCTGTACAGAAACAGCCAACTGCTTGTTCTCAGCAAACACAGCAGTTTGACTTAAAAAATCGAAAACTTGTGGGTGATTTAAATGTTTGTATTGCAAAAGCCATTTGAAGAAAATTATAAAATATGAAAACAGGATTCTTACTTGATATACATTCATTATTGATTTCAATCTTGTATATGCCAGTAACTACCTATATAAAATTGTTGAATGTCCTCAAACACCTTTGTTTTTGTCTCACTTTATTTGCACATTTTTTAATAAATATATAAAAATCACGTATTTTTCAAACATTGACATTTTTTAAACATTCTCTTTACTCTCGAAAATAAAAGAACTTTATATGGAAAGTGCATATAATGTAATTCCAGTATTGCTGTTCATCATGATTAGAACTGCATAATTTTGGCTTACAGTTTTTATTACGGTCTCTTTCCCCGGTTTAAATAATGAAGAGTCGTGGAAAACATTGGCAAAATTTGTCGTTATTCTGTCTGACAAATCCAGGAGCCGACGTCTATATCCTGTAATGTCCTCGGAGTTAGCTTTAAGCTTTTCCCGCTCGGTGTTTGGCAGCCGACCCACTCTGATGGCTTTATAAGTACAGAAATACATATAACATAGGAACTTGTAATGATACATGTATCAAATAATTGACCCATTTTACTATGTCATACGGCCATGTCATAATTATGGTATCACACATGTGTAATATAACAGCAGGTAGTACTTCTATTCATTATAGCATACGATACATTTACCGTTATTTTAAACAAACTTAAAATGTTACACAATATGGAACCATTTTGCATTGCGCGGAACGACAATTCATGATCGCAGTTCTTCAGTTTTTACCTAATAGAGTCAGCTGAAAACACATAATTGTTTGATACCTTTTTTCCTAATTAGAATATTAGAATCTTACATTCGTTTCCATGTCATATTGAATTTATGAAACTCGTTCAATAATTTCATATGCCATAAATACTCATATAAGATCCTCTATATATACCACAGAGTCAACACACAATGGCAAAATTGAAATACAAAGTTGGTACGAGCCGATAGAGTGAACGCCGAAGCAAAAGAAAGAAATATCATGAATCACAGGAAGGAAATATATTAGAAAGGGTAAGTATTTCTGCACCCTCCAGTTTATCTGAAGACGCTGGAAAGTGGGAAAATTAGAAAACGAGATGGCCTTACGCATGGCTATTCTTGACACGATGTCATTACAGTAATCGCATTTATGGGACCCATGCACGCCGTCTTTTGGCAATGGATCATTAACCAAATGTATCATATTCTGTTTATCACCTGGTGATAGGAGACATAATCTGAAGGCGTCCGAGTGGCCCTCTTAAACTTCTACATCGCTGAAAAGGACAATTTGTGTTGCAGTAGTGTGATGGTTTGTGGTGATCTTTGTAGTTAGAACCATACCCAACGTGTTGTGGTGTATGAGAATTCAAGTAGGTTCTAATAAAATGAAAGTAGTTCAAATTTAAACAACCTTGGAGATGTTCCCCAGTGATTGTCTTCCTAGGCATTGAATATTTCTTTTCCAACTATCGTATCTAAGGAAGCGCAACACTTCAGTGTGTAGGAGCTGACTGATGAATGGGAACGTAATTTCCGCTTATTAAGCTTAACGCGACGACGCTGCGGCGCTATTTTCTGTTCAAAGTTTACCAAACTCTCTAAAATGTGGCTTACAAAGCTCGACTTTACTTAAGTTAACGACTTATCAAATTCATTGAGCACGGTTTTTTTTTCGCAATTTATTCAAAATTTATCTCAATAGCTCCTCAGTGAAAAAATGACATCAGTTTAAAACTACTAAAATAACATCAAAATTCTTAACTGACTTCAAATTAAGTAAGGCATTGAATACTTTTTTACTCAGTAGAGTTGCATCAGTAAACATGTTCAAAAGCGTTTTTATTATAACTCGCTCTAACTACTAAGATCCTTAAAAATATATCAATAATTTCGAATGACAATAGCAGTTCAATATTATTTTCAGTTATAATTTTTGAAAATGGAGTGCTTACCGCCAATAGACATTCCGACCTGTAGACACTTCTGATATCTGCAAATCCTGCATTTGTACTTATATCCAATATTGATTTGACAGTTTTTCCCTTTCGTGCATTTTTGAAAGATCAGTTTCCTCTTGATGCACCGATGAAAGAAGGCCTGTCAGGAGAGGAAAAAACCCATTCGGATGGCATGGTATTTTATTTCAAAATTATTTTATTGTTGCAATTAACAATAGGATTGGGCACCCGCATTGCCTATAAATACTTTTTGTGTACATGGAAAGATTCCTTAGAGTGAGCGATAGGTTTCTTCTCTAGCCTAGCACTTCAGGAACACATTATATATAATGGAAACTATCACAAAGAAATTATTCATCTTGAACTCATTAATTAAGGAATAACAGAGATTATATTGGGGGTAAAACTGTATATACCGTAAAAAAAACTTTGTGCAATTTGCATAAATCTGCGAAGCGATTTATACACAAAAGTGCACTCAGTGTTTTCGGTATATACCGTATAAAACAAAACAGACATTTTTGGTTATCCCTTATAATTAAATTTTAAAAATCAGATCTTTTCATTCATAGCTAAAGAATGTTTACCGATATCTATATCATCATTGCGCAGTAATTTCAACCAATCATAAGTAGGAATAACAAATACCGCGCCAAACATTGCCGTATACGACGTCATCACTTTTTGTGTTGTCTGTTTTTTTTAGGTTATACGATATAACCTGCAAAAGTCTAGCATTAAGGGAATAGCCATTATTGAATATAATAGGTTAAACCTCGTATTACCTTGCATCCTTCGCACGTGTAGGCACCATAATGGAAGCCGGAAGACATGCAGCCACAGATCTGACAAGTGACACCCAGCTTTTCTGTGTACGTAGTCTTCATTTTAGTGAAGATCTAATTCATTAGAAAAAAACAATATTGATGTATATATAAAATGTTGCAAGTTAAGTCAATTATGATTTTTTCAAACGGAATTCGATCAATCTGTATCATTATTGGTTTATTATTTTTTATAAATATAAATGTTCTTCATTAAGTAAAACAATATTTCATCATATTTGTACTGTGTTATATACATGTATTACCTGTAAGCATCATTCTGCCAGGGACAGTTGAAATAGGAATTTGCTGCAACATTCAAAACGCGTCGACAACATACTTTTTGTTAACTGTCTCATTTTATTTTTTTCATTACTGAGATTAATAAGATGTTTGCCTGAAATAACTGTTAGAAAAAGACATTAATTTGATACGTACCGCATTTTACATCCTTCTGAGCTCATGTCCTTGTATTATAGTGTATTCCCAGCTCGACCTTTAGATGGCATATGGAATTCATGAGATTCAACTTTGCTTTGATACCGATGCAAATACTAACTCGTACCAGTCTCCATTCACTGCTAAAAAAATAAGTATTTGTAAATAATCGTTGGCATAAGGCTGTACTACAACCGCAAATGACTATTTCACACAACTGTATAAATACATGACAGATCAGTACATAGATAAAATTTAGATATTATCCTGCATGTTTTGACGACTTGTACCTCACACATGTAGAGTCAGTTTAAGACTGCATATGTCATCTTTATAGCGCAAGGTGAATCATGTATGCATGTCACTCAAACATCATCTCAAAACAGTGACAGTAACTTAAAGAACAAAGACTCGTGCTGTGTAAGAGGAGTGTCAAATGTCGCACTATTTGAATATCCAATTATTTATGCTCTAAATGGTGATTCATACTATAAAACTATTTTATACCGTAAATCTTTTGTTGATATGCCCAATCGTATTTATATATTCAAAATATGTTATTTATAAAATAAAAAAATCGTGATATCTTTAATAAAAACATTGTCGTGAATGTTCAGTATACTTTTTATAATCGATTATCTGATATTATAGATTTTGTTTTTTGTACCGGTGTTTTCCATTTGTCGAAAACACTAGAAAACGTCTGTAACATATAAATGTTCCCTTGAGTCTGCGGTTGACCCATTAATAGCATTGGAACCTGAAATACAAACTCATCCAAGGTGTTTTCATACTTGACTTTTGTTTAAACTTTGATGAAAGTTCAGAAATGAATTATAATTATGACGATGAATCGTGACGCGACATATAATATAGGCGCTTTCTTTTTTTAAATATACTTTCAATATTGTTACCGTTAGTATTGTTTCGCACCTTTAATCATGAGTATATATGTAACCTTGTCTTTATCACAATTGTACGAATAAGTACATGATATTTAACCCTGACTTTTATGTTTGCCTGAGCTTGATGTTGTCTACTGTTTGGGTCTAATACCAGTCAAATTGGTAGGCTCTTCAGCTGTTTACACACTTTTGGCAGAATATATCAATAACTCCATAGAGAAACAAATACAAATAAATAATAGTAAAATAGGTTTAATAAGCTATACAATTACTTTAAAAAAAAAATTTCAGCGAACTCAAATTTTAACATCAAATTTTAGCTTTTCATCAAATTTTAACAGATACACTTGTCAATGCATACGATATATGCAATACAAAACAGGTGAAAACTTCAATTATAGCATTCATAATTAAGCGCACAATTTAAAAGCGCAAAAAACGCGCTGAAATAAGAATACTGGTAAAATATATATATATTTACTGTACGTTATACAGAAGTTAGATTCGCCATAGAATTAAGAAACTGCAAAATCATTTATATGCAGACTGAACTTCATTTTACCCTAATGGTGCATGCATAAAACAAATGTGAATATATCATATATGTTTAACCTTCCTGAATGTGCCCATGTGAATGCTATGTTTGTTTAAAAGCATGATGAATATACATATCGGTGCATCTGATGAGTGTCCAGGAAATGTATTCATATCTGTGATTTATCGGTTATGATATTAATAAAAATATCAAATGTGAAGAAAATATGGATTAATCTTAGCAAAATATACCTTGTTGAACAAGAATGTGTTGAATGTTATGACATGGAAGGTCAAATTTCCATTCTTTTTGTGTGATTGCATATTTGTTTCTAAAAATTAAAGAAAATAAATCTATACACTCTATACGTTAAAGGTAACCATAGTTTAGTACGTTTAGTGATAGACATTAAGCGATAATTTATGTGCAGCGTTACCTCTACCGAAATTGAACCGATATCGGTGATAGGGAAATGGACCAATTTTACAAAGGGCCGGTTTCCAAAACGGCCCCTTCTCTGATTCAAATTTCCTGTTGGTGGTGCATTGCCCATGCCGTTGTGGTCACAAATCTATAAAGTATAAAGATTTAGGTCACTTGGTTTGTTTTTTATGGCTCCTCAAAGTTGTACCTTTCAGAAGCTGTCTAAGTGTTGATAAAATGTGCATGTTATGTAAAATATTAATGAAAATCTAATCAAATGATGGTCACCGTAAAGAATACATTCATGGCATGATTGTGACAAAAAATCATGTTTCCATCGCGCCATTTGGCTGTTTTATGGAAGAAACAATCTCAAAAATGCCATTTTCGATGATAACATTTTAGACACAAAAACTGTGTTTTTTAGAGAATACACCCTTTTATGGGCGTTGGATGCAAACCAATTTTTATCCTATTAAACAGTACGTAATATGCTATTGATGAGAGGAAAAATCATCAAAATGTAAGTGGTGGAACATTTTCAAATGTTGGGTTGAATTAGCCTATGGTTGAATTGCCGATTTTCGACTTTCTTTAGATAATTAACAAAAAAACGAGAGTATTTGCTCGGTATGTTGAGAATATGTACACAGATATGAAAAAAAGTGAGAGAAACACTTTTTCATAAAAAAAATCCAAGATGGCTACTTCACAAGTCCCCGTGGTTGAAGACATTGGCTGACAAATAGACAGAACAACAAACAAAACGTGTTCCTTATGATTTTGGTTGGTTTTCGCATTTACGGGAGTGTTCATAGCTACGGGCGATTGTATAATACCTATATTTATAAGTTTGGTTAGTCACATGGTAACGGGGATCTTTCATATCGAGCCCCAAACATACTTTCGACATATGCACTCCGTTGCCGCATGGAAAACTATTTCAAGTTTTGTCGGAATTTCTTTACCTGTGGTTGTAATGGTCGAGGGTTTTCCAGCGTCCTGTAATACCCAAGGTAGTACAAGATACTGGAGATGTGCGCACACATTCCCATCGTTCTCTCTCCAACTGGGCACTGGCAGTAGTAGTCCTTTATTGGGGCCTCAACATCGGGTGAAACGGTGAACCGTATCCAAACGTTATATTTCGTTTGGCTTTTGTGTCGAGAATGTATTTGACATCGGAGAAGGTCTGGGGAGTGCTGGTAAAGCCACACCTCATAGTCTCCGTCATCACTTAAATGTTCGGCGATGTAACCAGGAGCCAGAGATATCTGATACGTTCCACACGTAATGGTTCTCAAGTAATCAAGATCGAGACGGGGAAACAGTACGGAAGATGCATCCATCTTGACAAACTCGGACCTTGCCCGTCTAGATAGATCCGGATCTGTCTTGACTCTCTGAGCTAAACCATTCGGTGTTGTCAAACGGTCCTTCATACGTTCAGCCATTAGCCTATCTTTGGCATCTCTCTCTGGAGATCTCTGGTAGATCGGTCCTCTAATACCATTCAGACAGGCTGTGACGGTTCGAAGCAAAGCCTCGATGACATTGATAAAGCTGTTAGACACCAATTGCGTTCGGAAGAACGTCCAGTGTTTCAGACGACCATGATAGGATTCCACAATCCACCTCGATTTGGTGATAGTTCTGTCAAGATTTGCTTGGACGTCAGAATGTTGACTTTGACCGGGTTTCAGGTATGACGGCATGCTAGCATTGAGGCCAGAGGCTTCGAGAACTGGTAGGACATCTCTAAAACCTCGGTCAACGACAACGTTGTCGTCTGGTTGTAGCCAAGTAACTAGCTTGTCCATGACTTTTTTTGTAATTGTAGCATCATTTTCGCTGCCAGTGAATGGTCCTACTGTGTCCAGAATGTAGCCATCTGGTAAGGCGATGCTCATGAATTTGAGATAGTTTCTCTTCTTCTGGCCACAGTAGGACATTCTCTGGAGCTTGTGGTCGGAGCTTTTCTGGATATAAATATAGGTGCCATCTAATATGGCAGTGGCTTTATCTCCAAAAAATGCTTCTGAAAAGACAGTATTGTGCCCGAGCAACTGTTCTCTTGTCAAGTGATCCGGACCTAGAAATTGTGGGACTATCGATGTGTCTAATGCCTGTACTATGGAGTGGAAAGTTTTGGACACACTTGACTTGGAAATTCCAAAAAGAGAAGAACACTGACTCCAGGAAATGTCGGTTTTCAGTTTTACCCAGAACAGTAATAGAGCATCGTGTGTAGTCTTGGTATATATACCAGATGAAAGATATGGGGAACAGTGCGAGTGGATTTCGAGGAACTGATCTTTGGACCAACCTGTCCAGGCCATGCATGCCGAGTCATCAAGAGAAGAAAAGCTTATTGTAAACGCAGACTGGTTCTGTGAAAGGACGTGCGACACCTCTAGGAGGTCATTAATGATTTCGGACGATTTTGATGGTAACTGAGATTCCAAGGAACCTCTACCATCAAGGACAACCTCTGTAGACGGATCTAAGTCGTTACCAATAAGGTGAATGGAGCAGACGCGGGATGAGGTGGGACACCACAGTTTGTGTGAATAGATCAGGTGATGTCTTGCACGTTTTGGTAAGACTGATGATTTTGTTCCATTTCTTGCAAAGGTAACAAGACAGAGACAGCATTTTTTGTGTGAAGATGATCCATTCAAAAGATCATGAAGGGTCAGCAACGGCAGGATATGGGACGGGGAGTCGTCTTCTTCCTCTATTTCCTGGTTCTGCTCGGGTTCAGGTTCAGGCTGATTTTTGTTCCGAAGATACTTCATGTAGCACTTCTGGCAAATAAGTGCTTGTTCCTTTGCTGACATCAATCCTTGTTGCACCAGCGTATCTAGGAGCCATTTATATTGTGGACTATTTACATTGCGTGCACTTCTGTTCTTATTGCCACTACGTTTCTTGAAGTATACTTGACACCCTTCTCCAACACATTTACCCTCCATCTTGAAACAATAACGATTGGTTTATGAAGCGTCGATAAAGTAACAAAATAGCAAGCCACCGATGATTGCTGTAAACAGCTAATACTTAGTAGTTTGGTACAATTATGCGAAAATGTGTGATAAATAACGAACAACTAATTACACAAAATAACAAGACAATATAATAAATCACATTCAATACCTCCAAGAAGCGCAGAATTGATTGATTACTTAGAACAAAATAAAGTATTTCATATGGATAATCTATCTATTCGATGTGGCGTGGTCGGCAGGCACAAAGAAAGTGAGACAAGTCAGGGTCCCAACCCTGACAGAGCCACAACGCTTTGGAGATGGGACAATAAAACAAGGAAAGTGAGACAAGAATAGCTAGCGTCGAGTCAATGATTCCGTAAACGTATAGACAAAGACAAGAAGATACGGATAAATGTACAAGGCCACACGATCAGAAAATTCAGAAGAGGACAACTTGAGATAGAACAGTATTCATGTATCAGGGTGTCCTCAGTGTAAATCTTTATATCGATACTGTTTATTTAGTCGTTACACATCATAAAACTGTCATGAAAATATCCGCTCTGATATTCAATATAAAAGTTTGTATATAATAAGCTATATAATAGGGTTTCAGACAAGGTTGTTACTCATTTCCCCTTTTCTTTCAATTTACAACCACATTCAGGCGGCGATATGAGAACGTTCCACCACATGGAATTAGCTGATTTTTGGTACACATATGAAACAAGTAAAGCTCTATCCGATTTTCTGATGGAAATTTGCATCCAAAACTATATAACGGGAGAAAATTGCAATTTTATGGCATTTTTTCTTCATAAGTGTGTCTCTGCAAGTGCGTTTTCATCCGAGAATATTTTTATTTATCTTTTATGAATAAACACGATGTTTTGGAAATATTTATCAAAAGAAATTTATACTATGTTGCGAATTACAATTTCGAGATAACCTTCTTTTATTTACGAACTTATGTCTTTGATGCTGAAATTGACAACTTTATAAAAATACATTTTCACTGAAATTATGAAATCTGGGTGTCGGAAAGGGGTAAAATTATTCTTCGGTAAAGAAAAAAACAGCAATTGAGCTAGATAAGAAATTATGCGGGGGCAGGCTCCTATGGAGAATTAACATTACTGGAAACAGGCCCTTTCAAAATTATCATAGATTTTAGAAGTCTTTTTCTTAATTCGATGTCAAAAACCCTTTCAACGTTCTGCATAATTTTGTAGTTTTATCAGCAGACAACAGATCGTCTAGCTTAATCCGTGCCTACAAGTTCTATTACATATCATGTCTGCAAAACAATGGCGAGAAACCTAGGATACCCTAGATACTTATAGATTTTCTATTTTTGAAAAACGAAATACTAGCCTCTCCCTCTACTGTATTACAATCTTCCTTAATATCGATGATATAGATAGGATCAGTTTGATTGGAACTGGAATTGAATAATAATCCTTAAACAGAACAGGTTCTGCTAGTTGTTCGATCAAGCAAACCTTTTAATGCTATAATGCTTTGAAACATTAAAGTCGTATTTAAACTCCATAAGTGGAATAAATGTAATATGGATTGTGATAATCACAAAAGATTCTTTTATCAATATCGAACACTTTTTCTTCATATTTTTTGGTTTTGCCAAAAAACATAATCCTTTGTCATTCTTTTCACTCTCAAAATGGAGCTTTTCGAAAAAGGAAAACGATGATATAAAAAGATGTAAATGTTTGTAGCCGGTGGAATAGTGAGTATGTTGAGTTTCTGGTTGATAGTATCTTCGTTTAGTTTGGTGGCAATATTTCCTGGCAAACTGTTGGCGTTCCTATGGGAGCAGTATGTGGCCCCCTCCACGGTGACTTGTTTTAAAGGATGAGGCCTCTTTTTTGGGCCCCGTTATTTTCGGATTTTCACCTCTTTAATTTGTTCAAATAAACTAAGGTAAAATATTGACCGAAAGTGAGTTTTTGGAGGTACCAAAAGGGGTAGGGTAAATCACAAATATAATTTTCTGTTTTCAAAATGAGCTTAAAAACCAAAATAATATCATTTCTGGTTTTGAAACGATGTGTAAATTTAACAGGAAAAATGAAAAAAAAATACAGAATTCAATCATCACTTAAAGATTGTTTATATAAAATGGAGGATTAAGTCAGGGGAATGTTTTAGGTAATTTTCAAATGAAAAGTGTTTTATTTCCTCAAAAATTTCTTTTCTAATTTATATTTTGAGTTGAAATTTACAACTTATTTGCGTACACTTACATAAAATACATATTCATTATTATACCGGGCCCAACAAAGGGCCTCATAGACATTCATTCTTTATTGAAGAGCTTAACAACTTCAGTTTTGCTTTCATAGATTTACATAATTGATGTGCTGCCTTTGAGCCAAATATCATGATTTACGCGATATATGTAGTCTACTGATCGACGAACAAACATTACAGGGTTTTAAGAAATGCAGGTTGAGGAAGACTATGGGCAAATTTATTTGATTTGAAGAGTTTTTTATTATCATTATTATGCCCATAAGTTTGCCAGGTTGTTTCTTTGTCACTGCATATTTTAATGCTTTAAGAATGTGACATAATTTCAATTCAAAAATATATTTTAATGGCACATATGTATTTCTTTTCCTTTCTGAAGTGAGTCTTAAGTTCACCTTAACTTTATTTTTTCAGAAATTATCAACGTATGCGCGTGTGTTATGGTGGAGTATATAACGAGGGTGACAAAATGTTGGAGAAAATAATTAACAAAGGTCGCTTTTCGAATCACTAGTGATATTTTCCACCATACTATACAAACATAATCAACATTAACGCATACATTATACCAGACGGGTTTTTCAGTCGAACAAAACCATCGTTATATCGACATCGCTCATCAACACATGCAATCAATATTTGACAGACTTACAAACATTAGTTCAAGTCATCTTTACGATACGTTCGGCAGAACATTCTGACCGTGAGCTTGACGATTTTAATGAAAATCTTGAAGTTAAATAGAAACTATTTTTTGTTTGTCCGGTAACAAACCAACCTAAATGCGGGAACACTCATTCGACAAAGGAAACCAGCCCAAGGCTGGCTTGTTAGGGAGATTTTTGGAAGCGCGTTGGTCTGTTTGAAAATAATACATGCGCGCGCATGGTCTATCGTTTTAAGATACATGCTATTAACCAATGAAAAGTTTCATAAATAGCAAACATGGTAGAATAAATATCAACATATTTACACATTTACACAATCCTCTATACGGCCATATATAAATCGTATTTATAACTTGTAAATATTTGTTCCAGTAAAGAACGCAGAATTGTAAGCAATGTTTATGTCACTGAATTGTATAGAGTGTGACAAACGTCACTCTCCATGAATTACGCGATTTTCATACATTCATTATTCATGTTCCAATTCGCTTCTGATAAGCAGTGCAACTTTCAGAATTTGTAATTTCATAAGTATCCAGGTACACATTGTAGTATCAGATATATCAAAACGTATTCTAATTATAATAAAATATTAATCATGCATATTTCGTTACTAAATACAATGAAATGCAGATAAGAACACGTGACAAAACCAAGCGTTAAAAAACATTCACACAACCTGTTACTTTGACTAAATGCAACACATATCATTTCACCGGCACTTTCTCAAACAACGATCTCATTTGACACGAAGGCATATTTTGAAAGATATTTTTTTTTTAGAATTTTAAAACCTGGAAATTTTATCAAATTTCTTAGTTTGTTTTGTTTTGATATTTTATCAATATCATCAGATATGCAAAATTGTATCGGTATAGTAAAGACGGCGTGTGTCACTTGGGTTTTTAGAATTCAAACAGACCCTTAATATCAATGAGAGAGTCTGTCACGAAGCATATTAGGATGGTAAGTGGGTATTTCTATATTTTATATTATCTTTATTTCGTTCCGCTATTCACGGGTAAGCTATAATAGAAAGTTGGACTGACCACGTAAGTAATGTTCACACACAGTCATTAGCCATTGTTGCGGTAAGACGTGTGTCATTTTTAGAAGGCCGAAAAACCAGACAGAGTCATCGTGACCACCTATGAAACAGGGTAAGTGTTAACTCTGATCATCCTACTATTCCATGTTTACTTTTATATCTATCCTTTCATATTTCGTCGGGTATTAGATCATTTAGAGTGTGCATGCATTGTATAGGTAGGCTAGGTACGGGTGCGCGTCACTCATGCGTATAATGTTTACGAGTATGTAGTTCACCGCTAAGGCGTGTGTACGTATGTTACAGAGTAAGATAACATAATAAGTAACTTGTATGTGTTAATTAAGTTATATAAAGCTGATCGTTATGATATATCATGCTAGTACTACTTATAGTATTTCAAGTGGTCATGTTTTGTAACATTAATCAGTCATTTTAT
>NW_018407435.1:939605-959448 GCF_002113885.1 Mizuhopecten yessoensis
TATATATATATAGTTTTATAGCATAATGGTTTATTTTCTATGTATAGTGTTATACCAGATATCATTATATAGTTTGAACATATTAGATAAAGTGTGCTAGTTTTGGAAGAGTGTGTGTACAAGTATGATTATTATTATTATTCGTGTACATCTGTACTTTACAGATGTCTGGTTCCAACTCGGAGATAAATGGCCTAAGGTGGATTGTGGATAAGACAACCAACTAAACATTGGTTCCACATTGTGAATTTACTCGCCAGACTGCCTACAACATTGGTGCGCCAGAAAGCACGTAGGGGTCGGAGTGACAACACTTATGGGACAGAAAGCTGGTATGATGCTGCGGCTACAGCTTATGTCATTCCTCGTCATCAGCAGATGATATCGGGTGGAATACGGGAAGTCCGGGAAGTTGAATGGTGCTGTCGTCATTTAGACAGATATTGTTTTCTACTGGGACCAGAATTGAACAGTAATTCAGTGAGACACCGGAAGGAGATACAGAACAGAGAAAGGCCATGAACTTTATATATATATATCTTATAGTTTCATTGTAGATATTCATCTGTATGAATGAGTGGATGAGGTGTATGTATAATCATATGTATGTGTATAGTGTATTACTTCGTAAATAAACTGTATATATGTATATTCCTTGTCTGTTGAGCTACACCACCGTTCTTCTACACTACAGAGTCGCTATTAGGATGTTGAAAAAGTTGCATTCAAAATTATCGATTTAAAAAAATAATTATTTGGATTAAAGTAGATGTAATCTTACCTGTATTTGATGCAATCAAACGTTTTCTGTGCAACTAGTTAAATATCCGACATCTGCATGACATTAATAAACTTGAAGTAAACTTCCTGGTGATATTATGGTTGATGTGCTAAATACAAAAGCATTTGTCCTGCACAACATATCAACGCTTTTAAAAGTATTTAAGATATAATATTCATATATACATTAGCAAATTAACATGTAATTAGCATAACACTTGAATGAGTACTTCATGCTGTACATGCATGTTCGAGTCTACTTACTGCCGGGTCATCCATTGTAAGTGTCTATATGACATGAATACATCTTAATGTTAAATGTGTTTAAATGTAGTCTACTTACCTGTGACCCCAAACTAGTTACAATACAAGTATAAACGCACAAAAGATCAAATACAAACTGATCCTAACATTCAAATGAATTCGCAGTCTCTCATACCTAAATTTGATTTATATCTTTTTTAGATCATTAACAAATACTATGTAATCAAACGGATTTCAATTATTTTCCCTGTGTACATTTCGTACCAGGAATATCATGTGACAATAACTTACACATAATCTTAAACTATTTAATATAAATCAAACTTTTACTATTTTAGTAACTGTACTATATTGTATTTACAATCATTTTTTAAATATATATGTGACTATTTTTGGAAGTTGCTTCGAAATAAAAAAAAAAAAATAGTGAAATAAAGAGGAAATGTTATAAACCGGTTGCAATGTTCGTTTCCAATCTCAATGTCTATTAAAATATTTTACGTTGTATACTGGACACGCACGAACTGAATATTAAAGAAAAACTTAATTACCTTTTATTATATTTATAAATGCTTCCATCATAATTAATGCCAGATAAATAGAAAAGGTAAATTACACGGTTGCCCAGAATAACATGAACATATAAATCAGATATATAATTTATTCATTTTCCTTTCCAAATGAATAATATGGAAACGAGATATGTATAAATGTTTGGAAATATGATATAGCATCATGACTCAACGTGGAATACCAGTTACCAATTATCATCTGATATTGAAATTGAATGTTGAAACAAATGACATAGATTTGCTAGAATGGTTAGAAAATATAACAAATTCAATATTTTCCATTCAGGAAATGGTTTTGCATAGACTCTAAACTTTCTATCAAATCCTCTTACATATTTTGAATTATTTATGTGCTTCTTTATGCTCTGTAAATATTATTGTTCAACTTTCACATTTTATTTGTATTACATAAATGTGTTTATGCCAGAATGTCTTGAAATTGTATGTCTTTGAATTATATACAAGTATATTTGATATAGGGATTGAACAGATTATTTTAACATTCATTCCGGCATGAACGCAGTATAGTTCTGTCCATATTTCACGGAGCTTTATATGAAATATGTATGAAATATAATTATAATCATACCTACTTGTTCAGATCTACGTAATTTGTAACCAAACATCTACACATCGTATCAAATGTGTACCACTCATGATGGTCTCGCATCATACAAAACTGGCGAAGAAGCTTCAAAATGACACTGATCCGTTTGTATTCAGACTCGATTGAATGTAGTTTCTTCTAGAAGAGTTTATTAAGCAGCATGCACCGGATGATATATCACAATGAGTCAATCAGTTTATGAATGGAACGACGAAAGAAAGAATTGCATAATAAGAATGGACTGACCAATGGAATAAACGAAAATTCCAAGGATAAAAGGAGAAATATCCTAGCTGAGTCGTGCTACAGTTATATACAAAACTGAATTAAGAGGGTTATGAAAAATTCTTTTTACATAAACAATTAAATGTCCTATGTGACGTTTCGATGACTAGTACGATATGTACACTGTGACCTTCCTCAGACAAATGACCAGTGAAACGTATGCACACAAAGGTGTAAAATGTGTACGAGTTGTCCACAAAATCGATGTCGATTTCGGCTACGCTGTAAGCGTATGTACACTAATTGTTATATATTTACCGAAAGACTCGATTCAGCTACGCTTTGTTTAATACTTGGTCATAGATGTGCGAGAGTTTGGAGTTATCCCAGTCAATCACAGGATTTTTCGGTGTGGCATAGTCTGTGATTGCCGATTTATTTATCTGGGACTCCGACTGCTTCCTTTCTGATCTGGTGAATTTCCTACCTTCTTGGATTTCTGTATCTTTCCGGTGTTCACCAAGGTGGACCCCAAATCGCCTTCTAGTCTCTCCAATATACGACGCGTCGCAGTTTTTGCATCCGATTGTGTATACGCATCCTGCGACGTTTTCTTTAGATGTTTTATCCTTAGGGTGTACCAGGATATTGCGAAGCGTCTTGTGGGGCTTTATGGCTGTTGCTATGCCATGACCGCGATATATCCTCTGGATGGTTTCGGATATACCCTTTATATACGGGATGACCACTTGACCTCTGGTTTTGTTCTTATGCTTGATTGGCCTTTTCTTGTTCTTCTCCTTATTTTGACACTGTTTCTGTGACTATAGTATCACATCTGTTGAGAAATGTACGTACGACGCAAGTTCATGCATTGGTCCGTATGGGTCTATTTTCTATAGACCAATACCTTCACGGTTCCGTCTTCTTTCTTTACCAGTAGAGTGTCTAGGAAGGGCATTGTGTAGTTGGTTTCTTCCTCACGTGTAAATTTGATGTTGTTAGTAGCATCTATGGTGTTGATATGTGTGATCAAATCCTTCTGTGACCCCTTCTTGATTATCTCAAGTATGTCGTCAAAATATCGTTTCCATAATCTAGGCTTGCATTATATGGGGCAGTGGCTATTGCTTCTCGCTCCAGATGTTCCATGAACAAATTGGCCACAATGGGAGATACTGGAGTACCCATAGCGGTGTCGAAGCGTTGTTGATAGATGTTGTTTCGGAAACTAAAATATGTTGTTGTCAGCACAAATTCCAGCAAATCCATGATGTCCTGAATCTGGAGGTTTGTGTTTTTGCGCCAGGATCTGTCTAATTCTAAGCATTTCCGAATTATTCTAAGTGCGTCGTCAATGGCTGTGTTGGCAAAGAGAGAGACAATATCATGTGAAATGATTTTTTCCTCTTTCTGAATCATGATGGTAGACATAGCTTCCGCTAGATGTTTCGAATTCTTTACATGGTGTTCCGATTTACCCACTAGGGGTCCAATAATGTCTGCTAATGATCTGGAAATATTGTAAACAATGGATCCAGTGTAGTCCACAATAGGCCTCAGTGGGTTTCCCTGCTTGTGCATCTTGGGTGTACAGTATATTCTAGGAGTGGTCTCTGCTGTGGGATACAGATATCCGTATTGACCTTCGGTAATCGTGCTCTCTTGTTTATGAATTAAGAGGAGTTTACTGTGTGTACAGAAAACTACAGAGGAAGTCTTCGGTGTTTAGCAATCAGTGGGACAGGCATCCTTAAATCTATACTCACCATTTAAATGGTCTACTTACTGGTGACCTCGCTGATATTGGTGTATACATCTGCGCGTCCTTGTGTTCAAAAACTGTCTGGATTGACAATGGCATATACTGTATAGGTGACATTTCCGATCATAAAACATGTCTGCATATGTCATTCATGAGATGAGTCCATTATCATTTTTGATAATACATGATGTGCATATTCATATCATCTCCAGCTCTGTAACATAATCACTAGAAATACGAGGAAGGAAGCATTTATTTAAAACAAAAGTTTGCACATATTTGTTGTTGTTGTTGTTGATGATGATGATGATGATGATGATGATGATGTTGTTGTTGTTGTAGTTGTTGTTGTTGTTGTTGATGATGATGATGATGATGATGATGATGATGATGATGATGTTGTTGTTGTTGTAGTTGTTGTTGTTGCTGTTGTTGATGATGATGATAACATGTTTACTGCTCCATAAGGCAGTTGTTCCATTAAGGGTTTTCGGTGAAATAAAATCAAATGAGTACTTAGGTACAGTGTGTAACAATAACATTCTTTCTTAGGTTACAAAAAACAATAAACTATAAAAATCCACCTACAAGTTTACGTTCAACTTCGGAGTTTTTCGTGGGGATTTCCTCATAAAAGATATTTTTTCAAAACAAACACAAAATCTTTCATGAATGTCTTTTTCCTGGTTTGATTGAATAATACAATATAATTGCAATATAAATAAAAAATCAGTTAATTATTAATATAAATCTGCATTCATTAATGAGATGAATATTGATTACCTTATGTTAAAGATACTTGTCGCAGGTCGGTGGGATTTCTCCGGATACTCCGGTCTTCCTCCACCACCAAATCCTGACACGTCCTTAAATTACCATAACTGTTAAAAGGACGTATAACACAAACAAACTAAACCAAACATTATGTCAAAATGAAGATATAGGGGTGATCTTTCTGCACGGATTAATGATTATATTGCTGATATTTTTTTCTTTTTTTTCCAGAACAATTCTTAGACTATACTGTGCGAATGTGTTTTCTTGGGTTTCTACGAGTTCATGGCTGTGAAATGTAGACAACACCTCCAGTGAAGAAACTAAAATCGGGTATTGTATATGTCATTTTATATTAATTAGTAATAGTGTTGAATTTTAATAAGATAAAACATTGTTTTTCCATTTATTGATTCACGCTTTGAGGTTTGAATCATATTATTCATTGTTCTCTCCTAAATACTTAGTATAGCAGACTAACGAGATTTAATCAGATTGATTTCTACTTCTGTTATATAGACTAACGATATAAAATTCGAATCGGAAGAACTTATTACAATTTCTTACCTGGTATGTCGTATTTATGTTCGATATATGTTATGATCGACAGTACGAACCGGCAAATAATGGCTGACAAGAAGACGTCGTGGACGGAATAATGACTATCAATGATTACAATGACACTTACATATGTAAGTGTTTTGAACCCGTCCCTGTTTCAATCCGTTGATTTCATCGGCGGATAAAAACCCATGAGTTTCTATTTAAAGAAGGTCTGATTACAAACATATTATATCATTCCGGTATTCCACCATCTTCGATACTTCGGGAGGTTACGCTCACTTTCGTTCTCTGTATCAATTTGAAAGCACGCGGCTAGCTATTTGATTGATTGACCTCAGGAAAAGATAACTTGACCAATTGCTAGGCTGATACATGTCCTTTGAAGGTTAAAGAGGAGTGACACACGACTTGAAAGTCGGTCAATTTTACCGTTACGCGACCGAGATATTCTGTACATCAAAGGATTATACTTGTCTTCTCGTCTCATCCAAAAGGTGTTGAACATTGATTACCCCTATTCCAGGGGTGTAGAGAGCGAAAGTGAGCGTATATAGTGATCTCTGGCGAATCGAGGATGGTAATCCACATGTACGTGCAATACTGCATCTGGTACTGTATGTCATAAAAAAAAATCCCATATCAATAAATTACAATACATCATGTGTGTAATAGATTGCAAAAATGATGCATAGACTGGACATGTACATTACCATAACTGTTAATGCATAAAACATGTTAAGTACCGTAACTCTCTGTCTGCAGGTGCACGGTATGTCTAGGAAGAGTGTTTTTTTTTTTTTTTTTTTTTATAAATTTAGACATTCATATATTTGCATATATTTGCATGTTATGAATGCATAAATATAGTATTTACATAATATGAATGTTTAAGCTATTATTTAAATATTACATACGTACAAAAGCAGCTATACATCATGCAAGTAAGACTCGTTGATTTAACATGGTAACGATACGACCATTTAGCTAATTACTTGACAGTCTTATATAACGGACGTTTTTAAATGGTCATGGAGTGTAGCGTTGATATTTTGTTTTAAAGACTTTACATATCCATGTGATATCAGTCGATTCTTTTACTAATTATTATGCCCCCACCATAAAGGGGGGGGGGGGGGCGGCATATAGTGTTACCCATGTCCGTCCCGTCGTGCGCAGGTGACTCCTATTTTTAAAAAGAAAGACTCATTAAAGAAAGAAATCTATAGACATGTCAGTGTACTCCCTACTATATCAAAGGTATTTGAGAAAGTATCACATGACCAGTTAAGTGTATTTTTAACAATACTTTAACCCTTTTCTAGCTGCTTTTAGGCGGGGCTACGGGTGCCAGTATGTCCTGCAGAGGGTCCTAAAGGATTTGCGTCAGGCATTGGACAATCATACGCTCGTAGGAGCTATAGTTATGGACCTGTCCAGGGCTTTCGATTGCATCCCTAATGCACTGTTACTGGGGAAGCTGCAAACATATGGACTGGACGGGTCAGCAGTTTAGCTCGTTAGTAGCTACCTCGGTAACAGACAGCAGCGGGACACCCCGCATATACAGCATTCAATATTTTAGTGCAGTAGCCTGCATATATTGTTGTATTTTATTTTCATAACTTTAGTGAATTTTATTTTAGGTTAAGGTTTAACTTTTATTTCGTTTAACGTCCTATTAAAAGCTAAGGTCACTTAAGGACGTGTCTCCATGTGTGTAGTGTATGCGTGATTGCATGTGTATGCAGGAAACAAGGTATGTTGGAGTGCTTGCCTCCTTGTGATAGCGCGGATCTGATGCCGACTTGATAGTGCTATCTCACTGCAATACCATGCCGAAGGCGTCCGGCACAGCATTCCGCCCGGTCACATTATACTGACAACGGGTGAACCAGTATTTGCCATTCCCCTAAATGTTGAACGTTAAGCAGGGAATAACAACTACCATTTTTAAGGACTTTGGTATGTCCCGGCCTGGGGACAGAACCCATTGCCTTCCTCACCTGGGCGAACGCTCAAACTTCAAGCCAAAAGTGAGGTATTGCCAAGCAAGGCACTAGGAAATAAAAGATAGTTAGAAGTAGAAAGAAATATCCCAAATATTGCAATGGGTGCAGCAGATTTACTTGAGTCGCTTTTGTGTCCCCAAATAGAGGATAACAAAGCAAATCCCCAATTCTCCAGGGGGTTCCCACATTAGTCGCCTCAAACGATGCATGCAGTGGGTAACAGCATGCGTATTCTTTTCCCGATCCCCCACCTGCAGGGGTACACCTATATTGTATTCATCTATGTAGGCATATACGTTTATTTGCATGCTATGCTTTTGTTTGTTTTAATCATACCTATATATATATGTTTGTCGTAAAAATAGCTCTACCGAGCTAATGTTATCTTCTTCTTCTTCCAGTAGAGTGCAAACCGTCTCTGACGTATGCCCGGCACAGGAACACAGGCGTTAATATGTGATTAAAATGAATATGGACAACGCAATTTTAAACGGAGTAATTCCAGCCTAGCTATCTGAGGACCACCCGCAGTATCTCCATCTTGAATATGTCAAGGAAGGCTCAACCTGCGAATGATGCCGGGAGTGTGCTCCACAATCGGATGGTGCCAGGGTAGTAGGACGTCAGGAAGGTCTTTGTACGTGAGAAGGGCACCAGGAATTTGCGGTGGTGACCACGCAGAAAGACGGCAGATGGATTCAGGTATATAGTTGACACTTCCACTAGGCCATGGACGATACGGTACATCATCACTACCTTAGCCTGGGCACGTCGTTCCTGCAGAGTGGGCCAGTTTAGTTGGGATACCATGGATGAGGCGCTGCTGGTGGTATGGTAGTCGCCAAAGATAAATCTGACTGAGCGCCCCTGTACCATTTCAAGCTTCTTGATGTTGTCGGCTGTATGAGGGTCCCATACACTGTGCTGGCAAACTCAGTGGTAAGTCTCACTAGAGTCTTGTAGCCAAGTTCCTTAGTTTGCTTTGGGCACTGGTTGATGTTCCGCTGTAGGAAAGCCCGGATAGAGTTTGCTTTCCTTGCAATCTGGCTCATGTGATGGTTCCAGCTCAGAGTCTTATGCAGATGGACGCCAATATACTTTGCCGTATCAGCCACTTCCAGGGTATGGCCATGGATGATATATGGCTCATGTGTAGAACTTGACACTTCTGGAGTGGAATTCCATCGTCCAATCCTGTTTCCACCTAACAAGACTGTCCAGGTCTTTCTGCAGTTGAAGTGAGTCCTCTTTTGACGAGACATACCGGTATACTACACAGTCATCAGCGAAAAGGCCAACCTTCGACGTGGATGAGATGACATCTGGCAGGTCATTTATAAAAAAGGAGGAACAGGAGAGGTCTAACAACACTACCCTGCGGCACACCGGATTGAACTGGGGACGAGTCAGACTTAACACTGTCGTATCTTATATTATCTTTAAAAGATATTGACTAAAAGATCAGAAAACGCAAGTTAAGATAAATAACTATATGTACGAGATAATGGGGTTTCGCAAGGTAACGTAATTTCCCTTAGTCCTCTATTCAACATCTTCGATTTTTGGATAAGTTAAATAATCATCTAAATCCAGCATGTAATAACGGTGAAAATACACAAACGACACTAGACCTACAGTTGCAGATATTAATATTATACAAGATTGGGCAGACGAGCCGGAGTAGGGGTTTTAAAACATCCCAGGAAAAAAATACTCTCGACTATCACCCATCTCACGACTACACCAATAATCATGAGAGGGTCATTGTCGAGAGCGGTTACATTATAATCAACTGGCAATCGTTTTATAGTGACGTAGCTATAGGTCCGTGTCTAGCCCCCTTGGCTCGAACAGCTTCCTAGCCTCCTAATTATGTCAAAAACATTTTTAATTGTCCATTAAAAAATGAAAAAAAATTAATGTGGGTGGCTCTCACTTTTACCGTAGCAAATAATTATGCCAAGACACAACGTTGATTCCCGTTAGGCTCAAATATAAAACACGGTTGTAATGGGATAGTTTTTGTCAAGTGCAAGAAGAAATAGAGTTTTTGTGTGGTGAAACGGGTCAACGGGAGGTAACTTGTAAAAAGTTTCGATGGAGAGTGCACAACGGGCACTTGTTATCTCCCCTAAAAACAAACGGAACGATTCAAACTTTAAACATCAATACAATAAAGAAACGCATTTATATACTAAATAAAATCAATATAATAGTATTCGTTTTAATCATTTATTTTAATATTCTATAGCATTGTTGAAAACCTGTCACAACTGGAAATTGTCATTCTGTAATTTATATCGACTTGTAAAATTTGCATTCTTGGTAACGTAAAACATGGCTGCCGATTTGTGTTCTTTTTGTGTTCTGTCCGTGTCATAAGTTGGAAGGACAGTAATAGGTAATTCGTGAAAACGTAAGATTCATTGGTCACCATTTTAATTAGTTCATGATGCAATGGATATATTTGTAGTTTGGTTTACAATATAGTCAACTTGTCACAGACCTATCTACATTCTTGTGGCATGCTTGGGCTTGCTTTTCTATTTTGGTGATTTTCTCATTGCACATATGTAAACAACTTTTTGTCAAAGCTCGATATGTTCAACCGTTTTGCGGGATTCGATTAATAACGTGAAATATCATCAACAATAATATGTGAACAACAAATAGATGACTGGTGCCTTAGGTTACAGTATCAAATATCAAAAATAAAGGGGAAAAAACTCGCAAGTCTTTGCTGTTAATTTGCCATGTTATTACATATTGATTTAGACCCTAAAGTAAAGTGATCATTATGGTATTTACGCTTGCTTTGTTCACAAGCGTAGATTTCGCTCATTACATGTTTACAGTGTTTAGTGTTTATGTAAGTGTAAAGTGAGCTACCTAGTTGTAGCATCACTGGTTCTGGACAAACACATATGATATATAACACATACAATTAGTGTGTTCAGCACCTGTGACCAGTTTCTGAGTCCTTAAGGTGAAATTTGTCGCATGATTAAAGCAAAATTAGACACCAATGTTTATATGCTGTTTATCAAGAATGTTTGGGTTTCAATTTTACCTCAGAAGTTAATTTGTAATCACCTCAATTCATTTCAGTGAAAGCTTATTAAATCCGGTTGTTGCTGTTGAATGACACCATTATGTGATCAACTTCTGAACCGACTATTTATAGTGCACATTGTATTGTGATAATGGTTATATACAGTCCAAAAAGAGAGAAATTCATTCACAGAAAATATTCACATTCACAATTATTTAGATATTTTGTATTTTATTACTGAGGGAAGTAACAGTAATGTAATTATATTCTCTCAGTATTCCAAAACTTTGAACTTTTATACCTTATGCCTGCTTCAATTAATAAGAATTCTGTTCGTGTTAAATGTACAGCGTATCAGTTTACTCTGACCACATAATTAGACTTCAAACAGACAATCACATCTATCTTTCAGTCTGATTCAAAAGTCTGATGTTTGGGGTGGGAACACTTTTAGTCTTTTCATCTATAATGATACTGACATTGGTACTGATTTAATGAAAAATGTTCTACTTTTAATCTTAGTGCAGAGTTCAACATGGATATGGTTGATAGCCCAGGTTATGGGCAAAGGTTCATGAAACCCAAGAAATCATCAAACTTACAGTCTGAGCTACAACAGAGGTTAAAGGATAGACGCAGACAGGGCTTGACTGCAGATCTCACTGATGACAGCGACGTTGCCGAAGACATAGAGCCGAGTGGTGACGATGATGATGGTAATATTAATACATAATGTATACCACTCTATCTCATTGCCTATATATATGGTTCCGGGTTGTTTCGCCCGAAATCCCGTTCGCCCTAGGTTGTTTCGCGCTAGGTTGCTACGCCCTGAAACAAAAATATTAGGGCGAAATATTGTATGGTATTGTCTTTCAATTTTAGTAGTTTTAAGTCACAAATTAAGTCTTCTTAGTCTTTCATATTAATATTAAAATCAATTTCGTAGAAAAAAATGTTTGTCTTATTTTTAAGCGAGTGTGACAAACGGCAGCTTTGAAAAGCTGACTCCGCTCTCACATACTCTACATGAAATATACCTCACACCAATGAAGAAAGCCATCAATAAGTTTAGTTGATACATTTGAATATCAATTATTATATGAGCATATAATATAAATTAAAAAAAAAATTTAAGGCGAAACAACCCTTAGCGCAAGCAGGATTTAGGGCGAAACAACCTGTTACCATATATATATATATCCCACCTTTCACTGAACTGCCTATCAATTCACCTATTCAAGATATATTCCTGTCTCCTTAAAGAGTATGACAGATATAAGGACAAAAATATGATGACGTAGGGAGAACAATATGTTATGTTGTCACAATTAGCTTCAAATCAAACGTGTATTACTACTATTGGTGAAGTTGTGACTGAAATAATAAAATGAGAGAAAAATAATCATCCCCTACGTACCTTGACAGTGTAATGGAGAAATCGATTGTCTAACCCCCCGACAGAGCCTCGGGTAATTAGACATCCAAAAATATCCACCCTTCAGGTTAGGTTTCTCTGTCACACTTGAGCTCACAAGGTAGGGAAGATTATATATTAATCTTTCCTAATTCAGATGGCATTCATATCACTATCAGCCATGAATGCCATTACCCATGTATGAATGCCATCATAATCACTATTAGGATAGATACACCACTGATTCTCATTTGAAGATAGCTTTTAGAGACAACAAATAGGAAATTTTGCACATTTTTAAAACCAAATGAAAACCTTATAGAAATTTACATTGTCTGTCAAAATATTAAAGAAAATAACTTGATAACCTTTATACAAAATCTGAAACATGCAATCTGTTTCCTAGAATGATTATCATTAGTGAAAAGTTATTTCTGTTTCACTAAACTTTTAATAGCTATGACAAAAAAACAGAGGGATCGATGCTGACATAATATAAGTGTGTGGGGGTTTTTTTCCAAGGAAGAAGAGGAAAGTATCTTTATGTACATGTTTCTAAATAATAATACATATACAACAATAACGTAACTAATTTAGTGTAAGTTTATTTCTTTATTTATCCAACATGACAATAAGCCAGTGCTTGGTAATAAGCCCACCAATATTTAATACAGTTTGGAAGAAACGCCAACTAAAGATTTTTCATTGTCACATAATAAGGCTGTTCCCTTACCATCAGTAAGAGATTATACATTGTCACATAATAAGGCTGTTCCCTTACCATCAATAAGAGATTTTTCATTGTCACATAATAAGGCTGTTCCCTTACCATCAGTAAGAGATTATACATTGTCACATAATAAGGCTGTTCCCTTACTTTCAGTAAGAGATTATACATTGTCACATAATAAGGCTGCTCCCTTACTCTCAGTAAGAGATTATACATTTGCCACCTGTGGTTGTTGCAGGATAAAAAAGGTAGTATTATTACTTTCAAATTCAACTTGGATCTTGAAGTGTTATTACTTTCAAATTCAACTTGGATCTTGAAGTATTATTAATTTCAAATTCAACTTGGATGTGGAAGTATTGTTACTTACAAAATTCAACTTGGATGTGGAAGTATTATTACTTATAAATTCAACTGGGATGTTGAAGTATTATTACTTACAAATTCAACTTGGATGTGGAAGTATTATTACTTTCAAATTCAGCTTGGATGTTGAAGTATTATTACTTACAAATTCAACTTGGATGTTGAAGTATTATTACTTACAAATTCAACTTGGATGTTGAAGTATTATTACTTACAAATTCAACTTGGATGTTGAAGTATTATTACTTACAAATTCAACTTGGATGTTGAAGTATTGTTACTTTTAAATTCAACTTGGATGTTGAAGTATTATTACTTTCAAATTCAACTTGGATGTTGAAGTATTATTAATTTCAAATTCAACTTGGATGTGGAAGTATTATTACTTTCAAATTCAACTTGGATGTTGAAGTATTATTACTTTCAAATTCAACTTGGATCTTGAAGTATTATTACTTTCAAATTCAACTTGGATCTTGAAGTATTATTACTTACCTACAAATTCAACTTGGATGTTGAAGTATTATTACTTTTAAATTCAACTTGGATGTTGAAGTATTATTAATTTCAAATTCATCTTGGATGTGGAAGTATTATTACTTTCAAATTCAACTTGAATGTTGAAGTATTATTACTTTCAAATTCAACTTGGATCTTAAAGTATATTGAAGTATTATTACTTACAAATTCAACTTGGATGTTGAAGTATTATTACTTTCAAATTCAACTTGGATATTGAAGTATTATTACTTTCAAATTCAACTTGGATCTTGAAGTATTATTACTTTTAAATTCAACTTGGATGTTGAAGTATTATTACTTTCAAATTCAACTTGGATGTTGAAGTATTATTACTTTTAAATTCAACTTAGGTGTTATAGCATGGAATGGTGTAGTGAAAATGTAAGGAAGTCATATGGCTTCTGATGTTGATAAAATGTGGGGGGTTTTCTCCCATATTTATAGGTTCTTCACAAGTTCGCAGGTGTCAAATTTATTTGATAAAACTGCAAAGAATTGTTGACATTGTACATTTTTTTTCTTTATTTTCAGATGCATATGCACAGTATCGGACAGACTTCCAACAGAGAAAAGGCAACCGTCCGAATTCTGCCAAGCGGCGTTCACCTCTTCAGGGGGACTTATCCATGACTGACACTCTCAGACCCGGTGCAGGCGACCGATTCATGAAAAAGGGGGCCTCATCAGGGAGCAGTTCCATGCCGCCATTGAGCTCCCCTAAAACGCCTCCTAGGGACCGATACAGCATGGACATGCCCTCGCTGACATCTCCCAAACTGTCCCCCAAAGGGAGCTCAAGTATGAAGACGTATGGGGAAAGCAAAGGGGGACTGTCCCCAAAGGGTACTAAATCTAATTCTAAACTGAAACAAGAACAACCAATGTCAGCATCTGATATGATCTTTGGTAGGAAGACTCCAACAAATGATTCACAAGGGTGAGTTTGTTTGTTGTTTTTTTTTTAATTTTTAATTTTTTTTTATTGATTTTTTTCAACATAATGTGTTTGTATAGATCAAGATGTACGAGAAATCTTTAGAAAAATATTTTTCGATCTAATACATGACTGAAAAGATGACTAGTTGTTACATTAAATCCATGCCTGTTACTTTTATACAAAATGTACTGTTAGTTTTGATATACGCTGCATTCTTCACAGTTTGTATGCACTGATATTGAAGTGTTTTCTGCAGCCATTTGTGACTAAGTACAGTCCCATTCTGCCATCTTTAAGTTACAAGTTACCCCTGTATGATGTCTGTATTCAGAAAACCTCTCCACGACCCCAACAAGCCCTGGCAGGCTCCAAACCTGAGGAAGGCAAGTCCCATAATGACAGATGATGACAGGGGATCCGGCGACAGAGGGGTCTCCCCAACTTCAGGTATGACAGAGGGGTCTCCCCAACTTCAGGTATAATTCAGATTTCAGACCAGCTTATTGTGTCCATGAAATATAGAACATTGGACAATGTGATGATCAGTTTGATGGTTGAAAATTGTCTCCCTGCACTGTGGATAAGGCCAAAAAAAAAAGTACTTGTGGTTCCACTATCATCATCAGAAAAGATAGGGTAGGTAGCTAGGTAGGCAATTTCTTTTTTCATTTTGAAAAAAATATCTTTACTATATATGCTTATATAGAGCAGGGATCTGACTTTAACAGTGCATATCACTAAATATCAATGAAAAATTGAGGGTAGACACAAAAATCCATGGTAGGTAGGGTTAATAGCAGTTCTAACACAAGATTTTTATTTTTATTTTTTCTGGCTTAACTTTTATCAGTTCTCCCATGCATGAACTGGTTGCTATTTGTCCTAGTGCAACTGCTGGTAAATATATAACTGATGTCTTACAATATGATATTGGTATTTAAAAATATAAAAACAATTGTTTTAATGACAACTGTTAAAGATTTTCAGTGAATGTAAATATTAATGTTGTAGGATTGCGGGGCAGAACAACCCCCTCGCTGGAGTCCTCACTCAGACCAATATCGGAAACCCCATCTCCCAGACCACGCCAGCTGTCAGGGGGAACAACTCTACCCAGAGCAACTAAGTGAGTACATACCATAAACTACCAGTATTTTTTTTTTTTTTTTCAAAAATTTCATACTATATTTTGGGTGATGGGTTTTATCCTTCTGCCATGTTTCTGTCATATAAAGCCAAGGGGCTAAATCTTTTGAAAAGGAATAAAATAGAGACTTGGCATAAACCCAATTTTCATACATTTAAACAATTCTCTTTCAACCTGCTGCTAATTCCGACATTGTAACATAGGATGTCACATAAATGGTGAGGGTAGATCTGGACATATCCTGGAAATGAAATATGTGAGTTTATATTTGATAATAAATGTGTTATTAAGAGAAATGATTGTTCTGTCGCTAAATAACAGATCTATTGTTCCTACAGGGGGATGGAAGGAGAGGTACCTCGTCCACGGATGAGAAATACCACTGACATATTTGGTAAGACAAGTACCGTGGAGGTAGAATTATCAGATGATGAGGATACCCTGAAACAGAAACGATTCTCAAAAAATAGTCCGGGTCGGAAAACACCTACAGAGTTATACGGAGGTAGGAAGACTCCGACTGGCGGACAGAGGATGCCTGGGGTTAACGGCAGGCAGACACCTACTGACCCAATAGGCAGAAAGACACCCACAAGGGACCTTCAGGGCAGGAAAACTCCCACAAATGATCCACAGGGTAGAAAAACTCCCACGAGGGATTTCCAGGGCAGGAAAACCCCTACACAGGATATGTATGGTCGAAAGTCTCCAACAACTCCAACGTCAGGTCAGAGGTCACGGTTTTCCAAACAAGGAGATAGACAGGAGCCTCCGCCAATGAAGAAAGAGGCGAGTCTCCTTGATTTTTTGACCGAGGATACCTCAAGTCAACGACAGAGGAAGAAAGAGGATGCTAAACCTAGGCTGCTGAGGAATGCTTCCAGCGATTCTATTGATGATGAATTTGAGCAAGCAAACAAGTTTCTCAGTAAGAAACCCCAACAACGGACTGCTGAACCTCGTCCTTTAAAATCTAAACAAGACAGTTTCCCGAAAGGGAAGGATTCGGATGACCTGTGGTCCTCGAGGAATGCTGATGATAAAATACCTGTGGACCAGAGCTCCATGTGTGCTGACATTGAAACTGATCCGAACATGAGAATCAGTGGCACTGGAGAAAGTAGAATGGTCAAGGGGTGAGTATCAGGGGAAAGTAGAATGGTCAAGGGGTGAGTATCAGGGGAAAGTAGAATGGTCAAGGGGTGAGTATCAGGGGAAAGTAGAATGGTCAAGGGGTGAGTATCAGGGGAAAGTAGAATGGTCAAGGGGTGAGTATCAGGGGAAAGTAGAATGGTCAAGGGGTGAGTATCAGGGGAAAGTAGAATGGTCAAGGGGTGAGTATCAGGGGAAAGTAGAATGGTCAAGGGGTGAGTATCAGGGGAAAGTAGAATGGTCAAGGGGTGAGTACCAGGGGTATTTAGGGATAAAAATGAAACTTTCTTATATTTATAATGGTAGTCTATAGTGCAAGGTAAAACAAAATCATTTAAATCCTCATATAATTATGTCTTGTGTTCAAAACAACATGGTATTTCAGTGAGATAGCACTTTGAAGTTGGCATCAGATCCGCGCTATCACAAGGAGGCAAGCACACCAACATACCCTGTCTCCTGTATACACGTGCACACACACAAGCATGCATATACACTACACACATGGAGGCACGTCCTTAAATGACTTTAGCTGTTAATGTGGTCCCATCTGGTTCAGAACACAATTTAAACTATTTTACCAATTGGCAGAACAGCCATATTTTTGTGGGAACATGATCATGTTTCTATGCATCTGGTTACCAGTTTTGTGTAGCGGTAAATACGTTCAGGAATATGTTCATAATTTACTATTGACGTCACATTGTGATTGGTCCCAGATTACTCATTTTGATGGAAAATTCTGTGTCCGATTCGAAAAATTCATGTATAATGGTTCTTGCTATAAACATTTCTGTCTGGTAGATTTATCTAAGGACTGTATAAAGGAAATTTAAATACACAACTGTATACCGTAATATTTCACTGTTGATAAATAAGATATATGTAAACTATTAAGGTTTATTTGTTGTCTAACCCACAGACAATTGCTCTTTTGTCTGTTTAATGAATAAATAAGACATTTCTGTCTAGAATAACTGTCCGCAAAGGATTATTACATTTTAAGTCAGCTTTCTATTTCATTAAGACTCCATATCTTACAGGTCAAGGTCAGAGAAGATGACCAATGGTCAGGTGAACAGTGAGATCATAGATATGGTAGCAGAGGAACAGGAGAAGCATGGACCTGGTCACATCAAACCCATACAGCCTGACCAGAAGGTGACAAAAAAGTATGTACAGGGTCACTCAATCTTCAAATAGTAGGTACAGCCTCACTCAATCTTCAAATAGTATGTACAGACTCGCCCAATCTTCAAATAGTATGTACAGCCTCGTCCAATCTTCAAATAGTAGGAACAGCCTCAGTTTATCTTCAAAAATTATGTACAGCCTCGTCCAATCTTCAAATAGTATGTACAGCCTGGTCCAATCTTCAAATAGTAGGAACAGCCTCAGTCTATCTTCAAAAAGTATGTACAGCCTCGTCCAATCTTCAAATAGTATGTACAGCCTCACTCAATCTTCAAATAATGTACAGCCTCACTCAATCTTCAAATAGTATGTACAGCCTGGTCCAATCTTCAAATAGTAGGAACAGCCTTAGTTTATCTTCAAAAAGTATGTACAGCCTCGTCTAATCTTCAAATAGTAGGTACAGCCTTGTCCAATCTTCAAAAAGTATGTACAGCCTCGTCCATTCTTCAAATAGTAGGTACAGCCTCGTCCATTCTTCAAATAGTACGTACAGCCTCATCCATTCTTCAAATAGTAGGTACAGCCTCGTCCAATCTTCAAATAGTAGGTACAGCCTCGTCCATTCTTCAAATAGTAGGTACAGCCTCGTCCATTCTTCAAATAGTAGGTACAGCCTCGTCCAATCTTCAAAAAGTATGTAGAGCTTTTTTCGTGCAGTTATACTTTCATCTATTTATCCTCTGCAATGAGGGCGAATTTATTCTTATAGCAAATATATGTAAAAAACATTTAACACGGGACAAGCATTTATTTTCATTGGTGAAAATTTCCCAGTATGCAGTATGTATAGAGAGAAGAAGCCTTGGACATTGTAAAATGGCCTCACCAATGTCATCATATTCTGGGGGAACGGCTCCCTTATTTTTAAAGTTTGGATTTCCCAAGCTCTTATCCTCGACCTGCTTTATTTCTCTCCTCTTACATTTATAGCATTAAGTAATTTATATGTGAAGTCTAAGGTTACATTCATGTTTCCCTGTTGAAACGGTTCAGGTGGCGCAGAAATATTCCAAGATATAGAACGGTCCAAGTGCATTCGTTTAATTAAGCAGAGCTAAAAAAGCATTAAATTTGGAAAATAAATAACAATATATCAAGAATAATATGTCCTTCTTTCATGTGTCAACTAAATTATATAACATATCTTAAAATCTACACGTGGCTTGACCTTGTTTTTGCAAAGAAATATCGCAAACTAGCCATGGTCAGCATTTTAGTTTCTGTCGGGCACGTGACGTCTGGACCCCTCAATCTACATGTGCCGAATACTCCTGAGGTCAGCCTCGGTTCAGATCTGCCCCTAACATTTTCTTTCAGGTTCAACCATTTTAATTGGTTGAACTGAATACGGGAAAGGGGCCTAAGTCTATCAAGTTACCTCCCCTTACAAAGCCTTGTCTAGATGGACTGAGTTAAGGATTCCTGTACCACTGCCAATCAAGTTACCTCCCCTTACAATACCTTGTCTAGTGGGACTGAGTTAAGGATTCTTGTACCACTGCCAATCAAGTTACCTCCCCTTACAATGCCTTGTCTAGTGGGACTGAGTTAAGGATTCCTGTACCACTGCCAATCAAGTTACCTCCCCTTCAATGCCTTGTCTAGTTGGACTGAGTTACGGATTCCTGTACCACTGCCAAGAGCTGTAACAAAGTATTGGTAAATGTGGCATGGTTATAGTATTGATAAATCATAAATCTTGAAAAAAACATCTTTTACAGGACAAAAATAATTTAACATTTTTTTTTTTTTTTTTTTTTTTT
>NW_018407435.1:960625-1003825 GCF_002113885.1 Mizuhopecten yessoensis
TTTGTAAAAGATAGTTTTACGTGCTATTTTTATTTCATTACTAAACCAAATCGGAATTTTAAGAAAGGATTCATAGCTGTTTGTGTTGTTTGCCTGTATTATCTTTAGCCACGCTTTTAAAACATCTTTCCAAAACAAGTTATTAGTGTTCTTAATACTCTGTTCAATATATTCAGTCCCACAATTGCCTAACTTATCCTTATCTAATTTCGTATATAATATATTTGTCCATTTGCCACTTCCATTGTAAAGCCTGCGAATCCATGTACATTTAAGTGAGTTGATAAAGGAGTCAGTATGAATCATTTTTAGTCCACCATTTATATATTCTTTAATTACAACATCCCTTTTTATTTTGTCAACTTTACTATTCCACAAAAAGTTGTATAGTTCTGTGTTAAGATTTTTGATAAAGTTTTCATCAGGATTTGGGATTGAAATAAATAGATGATTAAGTTGAGATATTATTAAAGTTTTGATTACTGTCAGTCTTCCAATTGGACTTAGGAGTCTTCTATTCCATATTTTAAGCAGGTTTTTTAATTTGACAAACTTTTTATCATAGTTTAACTTGGTGATTTTGTGTAAATCAACATCGAAATCTATACCTAGCACTGTGAATTTGGTATGTCCCCATTGTAGTTTCCATTGAGGTAAAAAAGTTTCCTTACTATATTTTTTATTGCCTATCCATATTACTTGTGTTTTTGACTTATTTATTTTCAATCCAGATAGGTTTGCGAATAATGTTAGTTCGTTCATTGTTTCTTTCAACGACCTTTCTGAACCATCTAGAATTATTGAGGTATCGTCTGCATACTGTGATAAAATAATGGGTTCCTTATCTAATGATATTCCCTTAATGCTTTTGTTATTTCTGATTATAAGGGCTAATATTTCTGCACATAAGATAAATATATATGATGCGATCGGATCGCCCTGACGGCATCCTCTTTTTAATTTGAAGAAGGGGGATAAGTTACCTCCCTGATTAATTGCGGAGTTAGAATTAGTGTGAAAAGTTATTATCCATTTCTTTATGCTTGGTCCGAAATTGAAAAACTGTAAAACTTCATAAATAAAATTCCATGAAACAGAGTCAAATGCTTTCTCAAAGTCTATTATTAATAATAAGCCTGGAAGATCATATTCTTCTGCATACTGCATAATGTCATAAATTAGCCTAGTGTTTTCTCCCATGTATCTCCCACTAATAAATCCAGTCTGGTCAATGTTTATTAACTTGTCTAAAACCATTTTAATTCTACCTGCTATTGCACCAGATGCAATTTTGTATACAGTATTTAGTAGTGAAATTGGTCGCCAATTTTTTAGAAATTGTTTTGGTTTGTCCCCTTTTGGTAAACATGTAATAATGCCCTGTAAAATAATTTAATATAATCAACATAATATAATCAGTGTTCTTACTATATATAACAAAAAATCTTTGAGGGGCTAAAGTTGGAATTGAACCATGAACTTCAGACTACTGAACTATCTTTCATACCGATTGAGCTATCTGGTCTGGGGAAGTGTCCTGGCCCGATTTTTTACAATTATATCCAAACTGAAATAAAGGGGAGGTTAATGTGTATAGGATAAACCACTGTGCAGTGGGACGGGGATCGTTAAAACACAACCTGTTGATGATGCTGTATATTACCTATTGCATAAGATACAATTAAGTTGTGCAAAAAGTAATGTTTTTTTTTGTTATATTTGATGAATTCTATGTCGAGAATGTTTGGAACTCTTCAAATATACGTTGCATAATATAATTTTTCTTGCATTGCTTTCCAGTGTTATTTGTACTTTTTATAATTACCGTTATTTTACAATTAAATATATATATTCAAAGTAGAGTAAGTTGTTTAAAGATATCCACGTATTTCTGTTTATTTGTGTTATATGTTGTGTCTACTGTTTTAGAGAGAGAAAAAGGCAGATTAAAAAATAGATAATTTTAATTTATAGAGAGGATAGTAAACGTCAAGTCCATAAACCGAAGCCCCGTCACTCCCTCCCTGGGACCCCCAGCAGTAACGCGTCTCTCACTGAGGGTACACTTGACAGCACACGCTCAATACGAGATGCCATATACGCAGAGTGGAAGAATGAGAGGCTAAAGTCTGCCAAAAAGCAGCTTGCTGAAAAGAAGAAGAAAGAGGAAGAACAAGAGAAAAAGAAACAACAGGTATGTTTTTTTACCCTTTTAATCATACTTGCCAACATTTTAAAATGTCCATGGGGGATATTGCGTGTGCTCAGAATGAAGAGCATAAGTAAAATGTGTATATGTACACACTAGGGAAAATAACACTTTTTAAGCTGCTCTTTCAGACGAAATCATCAGAATTTAGAAAATAAAAATAGTTGAGCAAATTCTCTGGTTGAGAATGCTCAATTTCAGGGTCCAAAATTGGGAGTCTCCCTCCTAAATAGGGGGAGTTGGCAAGTATGCTTAACGGGTTCGAGAGTATTTTTTTTTTTTTAAATGCATGCAAACTGTTTCTACCTCTTTGTGCCAACTGAGTTAACCTGACTGGAAGGTGAGGTTATGTTGTGGTGCAGTGTCTGTCTTGCTGTCTGTCTGTCTGTCTTTCTAATTATTGGAGAGACTGTACTTTGGAGCAGAGGTGGTAGATTCGATAGAGGGATTTAGACAACAACAATTTTCTTCGAATAAGGGGATGTAAACAAAAATGGTTGATTTTGGAGATGATGTCTGCTTGGCCTAATTAGTTGTGGCTGAGACAATTTCTATTTATTCTAAAATTTCATTAGGCCAAATCCGAAATGGCTATTGTGGTCTCAAGTAAAGTTCAATTTCCAAAAGAAAGAGGTTAGCAATACATGATTGGCCTTTTGTTTTTATCACAGACAGACTAGAGTAGAGATGGTCTACATTATTGAATTTCTTGAAACATTGGTTCCCACTAATTTTTGGAGTTTGTTTAGCATTTTTATCAACAGATGTACCTTTGGTTGCTATTAATCAAAAAAGGCTAAATATAATATTAGTAGACAATACCTTCGGAAATCTTTACTAGGTAATCTTAATGGATTGTAAGGCCCCATTAAAAAATATGTATGTTTCAGGTTTCGTCCCATTTTAATGCACACAAAAATCGTAAGCATCTTTATGACACCTCTCTCTATTACTTAGACTGGTATAAAACTAAATTTAAATTCCATATAACTGTTTAAAAGACTTAAAAAATATTATCAAAATTAAAGCAATTGTTCTGAATAACTATGTTTGATGATTTTTGTAATTTGTTAAATAAGTCCCCAAACACCATCCACATCCCCAAACCTCCCCACATAAAAGATTATCTTAAAAAAATATTACGAACATCCAGACCGACCTACACTATTTTTGTCAGTCATGTTTGGCCTAAAGCAGTACTAAAACCAAAAAGGCAGTGTATAAGTACATTTTACTTGTTTCACAATCAGTGTTGATGACGAATGGTATACACATATATATATCTAGACTAAAAGAACAGAATTAAAACTGAAATACTGAAATACATCGGTAACAATAGAGGCATATGAAAGAGTGGTAAAAATGTATTAACTCCAGCATTTTATCACTTTAGATTCAAGGCTTTTGCAGAACAGTCTTTGATGATTAAGTAATTTTATGAGATTCGTAGAATTGTTTTTTAATGAGGGTATCCAATGTGCCTTTATACCTGTGGTTTAATTGTTGTATTATTTTTAAATGTATTGGTCAAATTTACAGGAAAAGCAGGAAAAGTTTTTGGAAAATAAGGCATCTTATAATGCCTGGATGGAAAAGAAGATGGACACAACGCTGAGAGACCAAGCACGAGAAAAGAAGAAAGAGGAAGAGAAGAAAATTAGGGAGGAAAAAGAAAAAGAAAGGAAGAAAAGAGAAGCTGCAAAGGTAGTGTACAGAAACCTTAAAGTTCTAAAAATCTCAAGGATTTTTTTTTTTTTTTTGAAAAAAAGGCATTTTCTGTGCATTGATGAGATAGTAATTCTAACACATTTACTCCTGTTTTCCAACTTCAAGGCTATTTGTTGAAAAGCTTAGGTGTTCGTTTTGGGGATTTTTATGAGAAATGAAAAAGATGAAATAAAAAATATATAATCACCAATAGTGTTCTAAATATAAAAAAAAATCAGCGGAGCTAGACCGGGATTGGAACCCAGTACTTCAGTTTGTTATTCAAACACTTATACCGTTTGAGCTACCTGGTCAACAGAAGTGTCCTTGCCAACCTGTGCCACACACACATAGTTACATGGACAAAACAGAAGTTCAAGGGAGGTAGCTGTATAAAGGAAAAACTGCAGTGCAGTGGCGTGGGACAGGGATCCTTAAGGAAGATAAGGGGAGGTAACAGTATATAGGAAAAACCACAGTGCAGTGGCATGGGACAGGGCTGGGATCCTTAAGGAAGTTATGGGGAGGTAACTGTTTATAGGAAAAACCACAGTGCAGTGGCATGGGACAGGGCCGGGATCCTTAAGGAAGTTAAGGGGAGGTAACTGTATATAGGAAAAACCACAGTGCAGTGGCCCTTTAGGAAGATAAGGGGAGGTAACTGTATATAGGAAAAACCACAGTGCAGTGGGACAGGGATCCTTAACATGAGTAATCTACAATTGATTGATTAAGTATCACTGTCCAACTGAGCTGTGGTTTGTTGCTCACCTGGCCCTTAACACGAGTAATCTACAATTGATTGATTAAGTATTCTTGTCCAACTGAGTTGTGGGTTGTAGCTCACCTGGCCCTTAACATGAGTAATCTACAATTGATTGATTAAGTATCCTTGTCCAACTGAGCTGTGGTTTGTAGCTCACCTGGCCCTTAACATGAGTTATCTAAAATTGATTGATTAAGTTTCCTTGTCCGACTGAGCTGTGGTTTGTAGCTCACCTGGCCCTTAACATGAGTAATCTATAATTGATTGATTAAGTATCCTTGTCCAACAGAGCTGTGGTTTGTAGCTCCCCTGGCCCTTAACATGAGTGAACTACAATTGATTGATTAATTATCCTTGTCCGACTGCGCTGTGGTTTGTAGCTCACCAGGCCCTTAACATGAGTGAACTACAATTGATTGATTAATTATCCTTGTCCGACTGCGCTGTGGTTTGTAGCTCCCCTGGCCCTTAACATGAGTGAACTACAATTGATTGATTAAGTTTCCTTGTCCAACTGAGCTGTGGTTTGTAGCTCACCTGGCCCCATGGTTGCTAGAGTGATGAATTATGCCAGTAGCATACTGGCATGAAGGGTTATCAAATTTGTTGAAATAAGTGACAAGATTAATTGTCTTAATTGTCTTTAAAAACCTTGTACAACTTCTCTTCTGAATAACCAAAAGGCCATAGATGATGATATTTGGCTAGTTACACGTTGACATGAAGGGCTACCAAGTTTGTTCAAATTGATGACCTTCACCCATATTCAAGGTCACATGAGTCAAACCTTTAGATGTCTTTAAATTCTCAATAAATTCATGGCTAGGATGATCATACTTAGGATGAAAAGTTACGAAGTTTGTTCAAAAGAATGACCTTGAATCATATTCAAGGTCACAGAGGTCAAATATGTTAAAACCCCTAAATTATTTATTCTGAATAACCAAAATGCAAAGGATGGTGATATGTGGTGTGTGACCAGTAGCATGCTCAGATGAAAAGTTATCAAGTTTGTTCATGTAAATGACTTTTAACACACTTTCAGGGTCACATCTGGATAATTATGTATAAACCTTTCAACCCTATGTAACTTTAGTAGACTCTACCATGCATTGATCTGGATGAGTCCATTATGGTCTACAGTGGTGAAAGGGTTAAAGGACATCTCAATAAACAAAGTTCATTATGGGATGAAGAGCTATAAAGTTAGTCTTAATGCCCTTGTTTAACTTTTCAAGTTCACAGGGGTCAAATGTGTTTAAATCTTTTAACAGGTTCTTTTGAGTGATTTTGAGTCATAGATACTCATATTTTGCCTTAAGCTTTATTTTAGTCCACTTTTAAGGTGACAGGTGTGAGATTAATACAGCAATGCAAGCCCATTGGGCCTCTTGTCCGTTCTTGATGAGTTGAGGAGGCTCCATCCTTTCACAGTTTACAAGCAAAAATCATTTAAATTTCACATAATGATTAGGCAACAAAGTGGAGGTGACTTTTTGGGGGTTTCACATTGTTCGGAACTTTAAGACCAACAAAAAAATCAAAGAAACTTTGCTAATTAATTCAAAACATTATTTTATTTATCGTAACATTTGTTAAACACATTTCACACTAGCTTTAATTGAAATTATATGGATAGATGTGACTATCTAAAGGCAAAAAAAGAACACACACATATTTCATTCAATAAGGGGAAAAAATGAAACATTAATCAGTTGCTTTTATTTTGTTTATTTGTATTTTACAATTACTTACTGTTTTACTTAAAAAACTTAGAACTTTTCACATTTTCGAAATTGCAATTAATTGCCTCTCTTTAGAACTAAAAAAAATATGAAATTCAATTGAATTAATGAGGTCAAAATTTGTCCCATCATCTAAGGTAAAACAGAATATAAGAAATACAAATACTGTGCATGTCTCCAATCAAACTTTCCTGATAATCCAAGCATATATCAATTTTTATAGATTGTCACACTTCAATATAGAGTAATACAAACAAGTTAATAAAATACTGATATTATTACATTACATGATAAAACAACCTATTGTTCTTAAATGGAATAAAATCAAAATCAATCTTGTACACAAGAGAAACCATTCCACCGTCTCCTTGGGGATGGGTTACCCTACACAATAGACACCCTTCTACTGTTTCCTTGTGGATGGTTTACCTTACACAATAGACACTATTCTACTGTCTCCTTGGGGATGGTATACTGTAAAAAATAGACACCATTCTCAATCAAACTTTCCTGATAATCCAAGCATATATCAATTTTTACAGATTGTCACACTTCAATATAGAGTAATTCACACAAGTTAATAAAATACTGATATTATTACATTACATGATAAAACAACCTATTGTTCTTAAATGGAATAAAATCAAAATCAATCTTGTACACAAGAGAAACCATTCCACCATCTCCTTGTGGATGGGTTACCCCACCCAATAGACACCATTCTACTGTTTCCTTGTGGATGGTTTACTGTATACAAGAGTCACCATTCCACTGTCTCCTTGTGGATGGTTTACCCGACACAATATACACCATTCTACTGTTACCTTGTGGATGGTATTCTGGATACAATAGACACCATTACACCAGCTCCTTGTGGATGGTTTACTGTATACAAGAGACGCCATTCTACCGTCTCATTGTGGATGGTATACTGGATAAAATAGACACCAATCTACTGTCTCCTTGTGGATGGGTTACCCCACCCAATAGACACCATTCTCCTGTCTCCTTGTGGATGGCATACTGTATACAAGAGTCACCATCCCACCGTCTCCTTGTGGATGGTTTACCCTACGACACCATTCTACCATCTCCTTGTGGATGGTATTCTGGATACAATAGACACCATTCTACTGTTACCTTGTGGATGGTATTCTGGATACAATAGACACCATTCTACTGTCTCCTTGTGGATGGTTTACCCTACACAATAGACACCATTCTACTGTCTCATTGTGGATGGTATACTGTATAAAATAGACACCATTCTACTGTCTCCTTGTGGATGGTTTACCTTACACAATAGACACCATTCTACTGTCTCCTTGTGGATGGTATACTGTATAAAATAGACACCATTCTACTGTCTCTTGTGGATGGTATACTGTATACAAGAGACACCATTCCACCGTCTTCTTGTGGATGTTATACTGTACACAAGAGACACCATTCCACCGGCTCCTTGTGGATGGTATACTGTATACAAGAGACACGTATACTGTAAACAAGAGACACCATTCCACTGTCTCCCTGTGGATGGTATACTGTATACAAGAGACCCCATTCCACCGTCTTCTTGTGGATGTTATACTGTACACAAGAGACAACATTCCACCGGCTCCTTGTGGATGGGATACTGTACACAAGAGACACCATTCCACCGTCTCCTTGCGGATGGTATACTGTATACAAGAGCAACCATTCCACCGTCTCCTTGTGGGTGGTATACTGTATACAAGAGACACCACTCCACCGTCTTCTTGTGGATGTTATACTGTACACAAGAGACAACATTCATACAAGAGACACCATTCCACTGTCTCCTTGTGGATGGTATACTGTATACAAGAGTCACCATCCCACAGTCTCCTTGTGGATGGTATACTGTATACAAGAGACACCATTCCACCGTCTCCTTGCGGATGGTGTATTGTATACAAGAAAGCTTTCAATCATAAATCTAAGATTGCTATGAAAAGGGCCAATTTTGCCCAACAGTTTAAAAAAGGGGTACATTGAGCTTGTACAAAACCAGGTCAAGGATGATCATTGAGCTTGTACAAAACCAGGTCAAGGATGATCATTGAGCTTGTACAAAACCAGGTCAAGGATGATCATTGAAGCTTGTTTCTAAATCGTTCATAAAAACGTAAAATTTGTGCATTTCATTTCATGGAGTCTCAAGATCTAGATTTTGCCCTGGAGGGGTTGGGGGGATACTTAATCTTTTTAGAGAAAATGACAAAAAAATATTATTTTTCTTAAAAAAAAATACTTCTTAAGTCTTTAGTGTTTTTGTTGGAAAATATTATTTTTTCAATAAAAAAGTTCTTTCATCAATCTTAAGTGTTTTATTTGGTGGTATGAGAGGTAATGTAAATCCTCTTTAGTTACATAGGGAGTCCAGATATTTTGCCAGTAGGTACCTTTGATGGAGTGCTAAATCAAGCAGGAATTTTCTAAACAACTATATAATGTCTAGAGCCATTATACTTTGGTATGTTATATCAAAAGCAGTGTACAATTCTTTTCTTCTGAATTTTGTGTCTAAGTGAAAGGTTTACTTTGAGAGTTGGCCTGAGTAAAATGTCAACATGGACTTTGATAAGTAAATATCTACAAGAAGTCTCTTTTTCATTGTCATTATATAAAAAAACGGGTCCTGATAGTCAGCCAATTCCAATAAGTACCTGGTATACTACTGTGCTATAACGTTCTCTCATATATATGACCTTAGCCTACTTTCAAGGTCATAAGGAACATATGTGTCAATATTTTAAAAGCCTCTTCTGATTAATCAATCAGCCTGGGGTATTCATAAGTAGCTATCCAGATTTACCAATAAGTGAGATCAAGTTTGTTCAAATGAATTTTAATTTCCCAATTAATATCTATTGTGCAGAAAGATTGTAAAGGTTTTTTTCTGCGGATTACTCAAAACTAAAATAAAATTTGGCCTGAATCTATCGAGTATTTTTAAGTAAATGAAAACTTTGATTACTATATCCAGGTATAGAGTGATATTATATACAATCAACTTTAAATTAAAGGTCACAGATTTGTTTGCAAACAGCACTGAAAAGTAGTTGCTTGGTAGTTGAGTTGTATAGGACCATTTGATCTCGAAATTATAATCCTGTGAATATCTCACAATCTGTAGTCTAGACATTTTACTTATAATCCTGTAAACGTCACACAATCTGTAGTCTAGACATTTTACTTATAATCCTGTGAATATGTCACACAATCTGTAGTCTAGACATTATACTTATAATCCTGTGAATGTCTCACAATCTGTTGTCTAGACATTAATTTTAAACTTATAATCCTGTGAGTGTCTCACAATCTGTAGTCTAGACGTTTTACTTATAATCCTGTGAATGTTACACAATCTGTAGTTGATTTGTAATCATAAGTTTCCTTTGTCTCTCATTTCCATGTCATTGTCATGGTAACTAGATATACTAGTTGTTTGGTTACAGGTGTCACACACTGCTGTACTGTAGTAGTTTGACTTTGTTGATATACCCAAACACTGACCACAGGACATCCTCCCTGTCTATACCTACAGCCTGTGTACAGTCTGTGTCTGTATGTATGACCCTGAGGAACTCACCAACTCCACTGATGAGTAGGATCCTGTAGGTGCCCCGGTCCCCTATGATCAGGTTCCCCACACTGTCATACACCACACCACGGGGGTAAAATGGTTTACCTTCTGTTTGTGGTGTTGGTCTATATGTACTGGGAATGTCACCTCTATATACAAACAGTTCCTTGAAATCAGTGTCCATCACAACAACATGTATGTTTTCATCACCACCATCACTTTCACGACTGAAATCAGCGACTGCCACATTGTGAGTGACAGGACACTCTGAGATCCTGCCTGGTGTACACACTAATGGTTTCCCAGTCCCATTAGCCATTGTAGTACACACCATTTTACCATTTGAGGTAAATTTGGAGATGTGTTTGGCCATCCCTACAATGACATGGTTACTGGCTGTAACACATATACACCAGGGAAACTCCTTGGTACTGAATCTGTGTGTCAGTCGTCCTGATACCAGCTCCATGATGTTGTTATCATCACAGACCCACAGTGTGTGTGTGGTGGGTGACAGACTAATGTCACCGATCATGGCATTGTGATTGACCTCCTGTATTACTTTACCCTTCCTGTCCAGGAGAGTCAATGTGTCCGTGTACTTGGTCCACACCTGACCATCAGTGGTGGGACATATAGAACCAATGTCACATGGAGACCACCACTCCTCCACTACCTTGGTCTGTGGCAGTAGTTTGTATGTTGTCACTGCCTTCTTCCCTTTTGCTCCTGACTGTTGTTGTTGTGAAGACGGTTTTCCCATATCATCAGATGTTGAGACTGACCGATCCTGGTCAGTTAAAATTTGACCTTGACCTGAGGTAATAACTTTTCCCAATGCTTTTTTTAAGTGATCTTGAGGATTTTCACTCGGAGTGAAGTTGGCAGTACCCAGGACAGGTTTTACAGGGAGACTATGTGTAGGAGACTGGATCTCACAATATGTATCATAAATCTGTATGTGTGAACCACGCTGGAGAGCTGCTTTACATTCTTGAATTTGTTGTTTGAGTTGCTTCTGGTACTTCTCCAGGTCCTGTTTGTATGTCTTTATCAGCTTGGTATTATCCTCTTCCATTTTGTGGTAAAGAGAGAGTGTCTGTGCTGTAAGCATGTCCAGCTCTTGTTTTAATTTATCTGTTTGCATTTTTAACTTTTGTGACAACTTCTCAAAAGTACTGGTGTTGTCTTTAAGGAGCATATCAGTAGCGGTGATATTTTTCCCAATTTGCACAAGGTCATTTTTTTCTGTTCTGTCTATAAAGTTTATAATATCTGGTTCTTTCTGGGGAGTGATTTCACTTAGCTCACAAACTGTATGAGTTTTGTGAATAGAAGAAAGGCATTTTGGACAAACCGGTTCCTGACACTTTTCACAATAAAAATCCAATTGTCTCCCCATGTGGTGAATACATGTCATTTGACCTTTAATTCGGAGAGGAATTTGGCTTATAGGGGTTGCCATTTTGATGAAAAACTAAAATATTTGTTGAAATCTTGAAGATGTTTGTTGTTCTTGTATAAATATATTATCATCAGTAAACACTCACAAATAAGAGTTTGTCATGTAAAGAAATGAAAACTTGACTGATAACTGTCCCATCCAGTAGTATATGTTTCATTTAATATTTAGTAATGTAGAAACACTATAGAATTATTACCTCAGGATCACTGATGTCACAGGGGTATTCCAAGTTTTCCATTCCACACTTCAGAATGTTCACTTACATTGTCCACAGTTATCCAACCCTAGAATTCACACTCACATGATGAACTTCCGTCTTGCTTTGTTGATAAATCTGTCACTTTCCTGCTGACATTGTAAAAGTTTGATCAAAACTTGAAGTCATATGTTCGGCTGAATTTGACAATGCTGCTGACTAGTTAGCGATATTATCAACGAATTTCTGCTCTGGATACGCCCATCACTGCAGCAATGTGTAGATCTACCTGTTTAGACCTGCAGTTGTACATAGTAAATAACTTCCCTGTTGTGCGAGGTTACCGACAGACATACAGTGATTATAAAGAAATAGCTATTGTAAAGTAGGTCAGTGGAGCTTGGGTTTAAAAACCTTAGCATTTACATACCTGACATATTAAGTAATAAGGCATACCTGTACTGTGGGTAGATATACCTGTGTATTGTGTATCAGACTATCTGTTCTATGGGTAGACACACCTGTGTTTTGGGTAATAAGACATATCTGTAGTGTGGGTAGATATATACCTGTGTTTTAGGTAATAAGACATACCTGTACCTGTGTATTGAAACTGTGTACTGTGGGAAGATATACCTATGTTTTGGGTAATAAGACATACCTGTACTGTAGGTAGATATACCTGTGTATACGGTAATCGGACATACCTGTACTGTGGGTAGATATACCTGTGTTTTGGGTAATAAGACATACCTGTACTGTGGGTAGATATACCTGTGTATTGGATAATAAGACATAACTGTATTGTGGGTAGATATACCTGTGTTTTGGGTAATAAGACATACCTGTACCTGTGTTTTGGGTAATAAAACATACCTGTACCTGTGTTTTGCGTAATAAGACATACCTGTACCTGTACTGTGGGAAGACCCATGCTGATATGAATTGAGAAAACTGTTAAAATAATTTAGACCCCTTTATCAATGTCACAGGTCAATTTTGGTTAAACTTATCAACAATTTCTGAAACTTCTAAACATTAAAGAGGCTTGGTCTGTAAGTGTGCTGGAATGGAGGGTGTTTGATCAAATGTGACTAACACCGACACACTTGAATCACGCTAGGCTGTCTCTCTGTCCATCCGTCAGTCCGTCTGCAGTAACTTGTCTTGAAAACTCCATCTTAACTAACAGGCAGATTTTATTGAAACTTAACTTGAATGATCAGTATATAGAATTTTATGTAGTTGTGCACCGGTATTTTGATTTCAGATTACTTCACTTTTTAACTGAGTTGTACGGTCCTTTATGCAAAATAACCTGTCCCGAAAACTCCATCATAACTCAATCAAGTATTCACACTTTTGTTGATCAAACCCCGGCCGCCTGCGTAGAAGTCTGGAGTGTTAACCAACAGACCAATCCGCCCATATGTGTAATTTTGTCATATTGCTTTCATCAACTTCTTCTCTGAAACTAAGAGATGGATATCACCCATATTTGGTTGGAAGCATTCGTAAGTTTTGGGCAATTAAATATCCAGGTGAGTGGTATAGGCCCTCTGGACCTTTTGTCCTCTTATACAGTTACCTCCCCTTAATTTCATTTTGGATAAAACTAGCACACCTGGACAAGGACACCTGTTGACTTGGTATATATAGCTCAGTAGGTGAGAGCGAGTATAACAATCCGAACCTCCATGGTTTGGATCCTGGTCTAGCTCTGCTGTATCTTAATTTACACTCTTAACACTGTTGTTGATTATCTTTTGTTTATTTCATTTGATTACTCTTACATGGAGGTCCCACAATGTATTGTTTTCTTTTCATAAACTACTTATCGAAAGCTATAGTCATGCCAGAAAAGACAGCTTCCAATGGGTAGTTACCCTTTCTGGCAGCGATATGTTGATCCTTTACACTTTTTACCAGTGTGATCATGTTAAATTCTGAGTTATTATTGAACTAAGAACAGCACCCTTTAACTATGTGCTCCTTCTATATGGATATCAATGTATGATGTAACATCATAATGAATACTTCATTTTTATAGATAGCTAGCTTTTTATTCATTCAGAATTTAATAAAATTGATATGTTTGAAGTAAAAAATCCAGTAAAATATGATGTTTATATAGGACTGTAAACCTACTTGTGTGCATTTCACCTATCAATTAGCAAACCTATCACATCATACACATTTCTATTCAATCTGAATTGTTAGACAACGTAATTGGTCAATGATATTTGGTAAGAAGAAGGTCCACAGCATGTGTGTTGTTTATCAGTTTAATTTAATTAAAAGATTGAGACCTGTTTTCTTTTTCTTTTTTTAATTAAAATTACCTTTTTATATAACTCCAGTAAGATAAACTTGATACCCCTATATCTTATATACCTCCTTAATTCAACTAGATTTTCTCATTTTTAGAACGATCATATCTGCGGATAAATATATTAATTTGTATATGTGTAAAAAGAGATTTTTAATATTTATTTTTTGTTTCAGAATTTTGAAATTTGGAAAGAAAACAAGACAGAAGTAATAAAAGAAAAAGTGAAAGAGAAAAAAATGACTGAATACGAAGAAAAGCGAGAAAAAGAATTGGAAAAGAGAGATCGTGAAAAATTGAGTACGTCAGCTTTTAAAGGATGGTGAGTACTTTTAGGTGTTATTCCATCTCCTTTTAGTTCAAAACAGGCATATGAATGGACAGATATTAGAAAAAACAGTTTATTCTAAAAAACAAATTTAATAGTGATGAGTTTTACTTAAGGTAATAAGATTGCATCACCATTTCTCAGTAGAATTTCTTCAATTTTGTAGTTTTATTGCTTTGAAGTAAAAAAAAAATCTGCCACAAAAAAAATATAGGTTGTCAGAATTTTATATTTTAAAAGGAAATTTATGTAAAAAGGAGTGAATTTTGAAAAAAATATGAAAGATAATGTCAACAAAAATTATACTGCCATAGAATAGTATTGCATTAATGTATATCAATTTAATAAATGCTGAAATTGTGAATAATAAATTATCTATAAACAATTAAAAATTGACATGTTATAATAAAACCATATACACATAGTTATTGCATGTAAGAGTTATCTTTCTTGAAAAACTTCACAGTAGTGAAATAGGTAGCCGGTTTCCTGAAGTACAGAAAAATGGACACATGTGACTCATTGAAAAAAAATAACTGAATTGATGCCTGGATTGCTTTGAATTATTTTTGATATTGAGAGAACACACTGTTCTGTGAATGATAAACATTCAATATTCATCACAACTCTAGACTCATTAAAATATGCGGAAATTGTGATACTGTCTCCCTACATTGGATTTTCAACTAGGGATGTACTTCCTATTTCCGTATATCAATACACTCATTCGACCTTAAGTAACTGTGTTTTTGTGATTTAAGTCAACACATGATGAATGTGTGTTATGTTGGCTATGAACTTCTCTTGATCTTTTCAAAACTGTTCTTTTAAATGATTTGCATGAATTCAGATTTTGTGTTTTGCACAAATGTCATTTCACTTGAGTTAACTATAAAATCATTCTATGTAGTTTTAAGACAATTTTAACAAGCCCAATTAAAAAAAAAAACTTGATTTATCAAAAAGAAAAATATGTATATTTTTAGCTAAGTTACCTCCCTTCTTTATACATCTTCCGATCAAAAAAATGTGTAATGTTACGATTGGAAATTGTTAATTAAATGTACTGTATCTCATACAACTCTAATATTTGCAAAAATTGGAAAAAAATATGATAATAATTTTGAAATTGTTAAAACTGAGAATGCAACTTTTATTCACATACAATTTAAATGGCAATTAAAGAAAAACAATATAGCAACTTTCCTTACATCATTAAAGTAATTTTTGGTTTCCAGTTTTAATAAAAATCCATTGTTTCTCATGAATGTCTTCGAATAACGTTTGTTTATGTTAAAAGGATACTTTTAATGTCGTTGTCTTTATTTTGCAGGAAATCTAAGAAAGATAATCTTATAAAAACTGAAGTAAAAACTAAAAAAATCATGACAAAGGAGCAAATAAAAAAGCAAGAAAAGCATAAACGGGAACAGGAAGAGGACGCCTTACGACGCTATCATGATTGGTTAGACAGAAAGGTAGGTCACTCGGACAGAGGTCACTCAGACAGAAATATAGGTCACTCGGACAGAGGTCACTCAGACAGAAACATAGGTCACTCGGACAGAGGTTACTCAGACAGAAATATAGGTCACTCGGACAGAGGTCGCTCAGACAGAAATATAGGTCACTCGGACAGAGGTCAATCAGACAGAAATATAGGTCACTCGAAAAAGGTCACTCAGACAGAAAGGTAGGTCACTCGGACAGAGGTCACTCAGAAAGATAGGTCACTCGGACAGAGGTCACTCAGACAGAAAGGTAGGTCAGTCGGACAGAGGTCACTCAGACAAAAAGGTAGGTCACTCGGACAGAGGTCACTCAGTCAGAAAGATAGGTCACTCGGACAGAGGTCACTCAGACAGAAAGATAGGTCACTCGGACAGAGGTCACTCAGACAGAAAGATAGGTCACTCGGACAGAGGTCACTCAGACAGAAAGGTAGGTCACTCGGACAGAGGTCACTCAGACAGAAAGGTAGGTCACTCGGACAGAGGTCACTCAGACAGAATGTTAGGTCACTCAGACAGAGGTAACACAGACAGAAAGGTAGGTCACTAGGACAGAGGTCACTCAGACAGAAAGGTAGGTCACTCGGACAGAGGTCACTCAGACAGAAAGGTAAGTCACTCAGACAGAAAGGTAGGTCACTCAGACAGAGGTCAATCAGACAGAAAGGTAGGTCACTCAGACAGAGGTCAATCAGACAGAAAGGTAGGTCACTCAGACAGAAAGGAAGGTCACTCGGACAGAGGTCACTCAGACAGAAAGATAGGGCACTCGATCAGAGGTCACTCAGACAGAAAGGTAGGTCACTCGGACAGAAAGGTGTGTCACTCAGACAGAAAGGTCTGTCACTAAGACAGAAAGGTAGGTCACTCGGACAGAGGTAACACAGACAGGAAGGTAGGTCACTCGGACAGAGGTCACTCAGAAAGATAGGTCACTCGGACAGAGGTCACTCAGACAAAAAGGTAGGTCACTCAGACAGAGGTCACTCAGACAGAGGTCACTCAGACAGAAGTAACTCAGACAGAAAGGTAAGTCACTCAGACAGAGGTCACTCAGACAGAAAGGTAAGACACTCAGACAGAGGTCACTCAGACAGAGGTAACTCAGACAGAAAGGTAAGTCACTCAGACAGAGGTCACTCAGACAGAGGTCACTCAGACAGAAGTAACTCAGACAGAAAGGTAAGTCACTCAGACAGAGGTAACTCAGACAGAAAGGTGTGTCACTCAGACAGAGAGGTGTGTCACTCAGACAGAAAGGTAGGTCACTCAGACAGAAAGGTAGGTCATCAGACAGAGGTAACTCAGACGGAAAGATAGGTCACTCAGACACAAAGGTAGGTTACTCAGACACAAAGGTAGGTCACTCAGACAGAGCTTATACTCAGACAGAAAGGTAAGTCACTCAGGTAGAAAGGGTTGGCTAACTATTCAAACCAGTGGTTGAACTGAATATTTGTGTGTCACTTAGACAGAAAGAGGGATTAACTGTTTATTAGCCAATGCTTGAACTGAAAGTGTGTGTGTCACTTAAACAGATGTGGGGTTGGAATGCTCACAATGAATCAAACTCCTATATCTTTTGATTCTGGATCTGGTCAGTAATCAGCAACGTCCTATTGGATATCCAATGATTGTCAGTATTCTCGCTCTGTATATAAATTCAATCTTCTGTTATTTTAACTCATAACCTGTGTAATTCCTTATGAGTTTTATGTCCAGTTTTACTTGTTAAGATGGGCTCTATCAAGGAAACAACAATTACGTAATGTCATTTTCTTCATTGTTGTATTTTCACAGGATTCCCAAAAGAAAGAGGATAAAAGACAAAGACGATACGGTTCTACAGAGGAGCTGGATGACAGACCAGCGTGGAGTCCCGCCAACAGAACCATCCCGTTCGGTCGGTGACCAAAGCCTACACATATTTTGTATACATGATAGAGTCACAGAGAGACGATGTTCACCTATCATTTTAGCCACAACTGACCTACTGAGACTATGGAAACATCCGTCCATATGTAGAAACATAATGTTCTTAGAAGTTGAAAGTGTTGTCCTCATATTGATTTTTAGACATCTAGATATCGCAAAAATGTCCGTCCGGAATCTACCTTCGTCATGGAAACAGGTGACTGTAATGATTTGGAATGTTATGACTTCAATTATTTCAATTCTAACACATTTGTTCAGGAAATTTAAGAGATATGTTCAACAGATAAAAGTGGAAGTGTTGAATATTACAATTTCATGGACTTTTCTGTGACAATACTTGCTCAAAGTGTTACCATTCTACACCCGTTTTGTTTCAGGTCTAACTATGTTCTGGTCAAATATTTTCTTACAAATTGAACAGATATCACTGGTACTTTTTCAGAATGATATTGAAACCAAAAATGATTTTTTGCTTTAACCATGAGAAATGCAAGGAATCTGCATAAGAAAATGAAGTAACATTAAAACCCTGTTTCATGAGAAAGAAATTTGTGTGAATGATTTCTCTAGACTGCCTGTAAGTCATCGAATCAGTTTTCAGTTGAGGAGTCTATTTAATTTTATTTGTATTCAAAACAATAATCATGTTTATTATTTTGCAAGTGCTCATAATGTAAATAATCATTTTTTAGTATGCTAGATGTAGATGTGTAATAATGATTTGATGGTTGACCGGGATTTATAGAAAAATGTATCTTTTCTATTGTAACATGTGATTTTTGTAGAAACAGTTATTTAAAATCTGTCTTGCATTGAACTGAATAAGATCTTAAATGATTTGCCATTGGCGAACTTGTGAATCTCCATAATAATCCAGTATTGAACATAAGACGAACTCCAGTATGTGTTCAATATGTGAAATGTACATGATTGGAAAAAATGTGTAACCAAATTGTTGGAAACCGGTTTTTCCAGCATGAATGTAGCTTTGATAAATCATTTCTGAAAAGATAACCATACCTTGTGGGACTTTAATGATATGATGATAAAGATGATATAAACAAAATATAATCAACAACAGTGTTCTGAGTGTCAAACATTCAGTGGGACTTCACCAAGATTCGAACCCTGGACTTCATATTTACCCGGTCAATGGAAGTGATCTGACCCAGCTGTGCTACAGTTATATCCAAACGGAAGTTAACGGGAGGTTAATGTAAATAGGAAAAAACACTACGAAGGGACAGGGATCCTTAAAACAATGTTAACACTGTTTGTGTCAACTCCCTAGAACTCACACTTGTATATGGTACATTCCATAGTTTATTTCCTGTAATTGAAACAAGAAGCAAAATTTAATTAAAAAAAACTATTTTTCTAATAAAAAAAAGTGTAAGGGAAGTCATACAGATCACACATTCAACATTCTGTAAACAGAATTTTATCTATTTATATGGTAGAATAACGCAATCATGTTACACCAGATTCAGTAGAAGTCTAATTATCAATAGTCATGTAGCTTTCAAATGATCAGTTTTAGTCATCTGTGTCTAAAAAGTAATTGTGGCTCAAATTATTAATTGTAAAGATCAATTAAAGTATACAAGTTGTTTTGTTTTAATTATAAAATCAAGAGTTAGGTTTTTTAAAATAAACGGGAAAGTCATGGAAAATTATAAATTGTTATGTTTTTTATCTGAATACCATGTTTATCTTGTTTAAAGTATTGCTTTACAGTATTTTGTATTCGAATGGCATTTTTATCTTTAAGCTATTTTGCTCCTAACCTTTTATTTCTATGTATATCGTCAATAGTGCCACTAAATATAAAGCTAGACATTCCATGCCTCTTTTAATACTCGCTTCTAACACTATAGCACACTCCTTTTGCAGTATTTTATATTACCTGTTCGTAAGGAGGATACATTTTTAAGGACACAGATACAAATTATATTCTAAAATGTCATTTTTTTTATTTTGAAGTTTTGCTTTTAACAGCCATTTGGTAGTCCAGTAGACTTCGATACATTTTTATACAGCAAGAGAATTATATCATTAATAGATATATATATATTTCATTATTTTCATACGAAAGTATATGTTAAGATAATTTGTGTATGTAATGTCGTGTAAAAGTGAAGTAGTTATGTACAGTTTCCGTTGTGAGTTTTAGGAATAATTTACACAGAAGATATTTATATGTCGGCTTTATTACCTGAAGGCCTATTTTACTCTGTTTATCAATGATTCCATCCTAAATTCACTAGCATATAAACTTTTCATATTCATTACATTATTATGTCATAAAACATATCAAAGTGAACATTTGATAAAAAGTGTTTGAAATTAAAAAATGTTTTTTTTATATTTGCTTAGATGAGTATTGCGTCATGTACAGGTTATGTATGTGTGTAGCATTAGGGATTTCGTGCAACTAATTGCATTCTGTGATATTTTATACTGACAACAACATTAGTTTAATCTCTGATATTTTAGTCAATAATATCTCCACTGGTTAGTAAACACAAAATTTACATTGAAGATGGGTTCTGGCCGACTGACATCAATATTCAATTGATTGACATAAGACATTTGTTATTTGTATTCATTTGTGAGCTCTCCATTAAAGCCCCAAATGAAATCAAATTCAAGGATACTGTGTGCTTTCCTCAAATATCGAAATATCAAGATACCGCATTATTTATACTTAGCTTACATTTACAACAGGAAACTACATCTATGATCTTACACACCATCAAGTTTGAATCATGCTTGAAATACTGACAGTCGGCAGAAACCCATCTTTAAATATGGAACGATATAAACGCCTTTTTAATATTTCTATCATAGCAAAAACAGAACTATTATCAAAGCAAAAATAGGAACTATTATTCCCTCCATTTTAAGCCGTTCTGTTTGTGTACAAGTTTAGTTGAAGCTACTAGATACTGATAGGAAGAACTGTTCTGTCTAATTAATGTGTCATTTTGTTGTTTTAACCCAATGTTGAAAGTAAAACATCTAAATGTCATTAATTGTCTTGATTTGTTTATTTTCCAATAGAAATATGAAAAAAGGGTTACAAATTATGCACGGTTTCCTTTCATTATTGATTAACATAAGTAAGTTTACACGCATGATGATATCAACAAACAAACAGAGGTTAAGTCTTAAGACACTTTCCATAACTTATGTCAAGGTGATTGGTCACGTTCTACCTTGTAGATTACACTTGCACAATACTCCTTCAATTGTTTTCTCTGTCTTGCTGTAAATTATCAACATTTTGCGTAAATTACAGCAAGTACCTGATGTAATATTTTCATATATAATATAAGACATTTACGTCGAATGATTGATTTCCTCAGAGTAAACAGTATAATGACGTAATGTATGAAACACGTGCACAATTGGGTTTTATTTTGTAGACAAATTTGTACTCTTGTGTGTTAGTAGTAAACAATATGTTGGATCTTTTTGGTTTCTTAGTAGATCTCCACAGTGCCCTAGATAGCAATGTAGCATGGACTGATATAAAATATAAGTGAGTTCATATTCAATGTTTCAGTAGACAACATTATTTTACATGCTTATTCTGTCATTCGGTGGCAAAAATAAATTGTCTAAAATCTAATATCTAATCTGAATGATAGAACTGGCACAAATGAAGCATAACATTTAATTGGTAAATAATCGTCAGAAACGTGGGGACAAAACAGAATATAATATCATTTAACTGGGATTTTAAAAAGCTGCGATTCCAGCTGTAAACTGTATGAGTAAGCTTCAAAAGCTAATGGAAGTTTGGAAAAGATTGGGATTATATTCTGTTTTGTTGAAGTTAAGCGTCAACTCCTTTAAGCGAATTATTTCTGTTTGGAGTTAATGGCCTGGTTGTATTGGATGGAAATTACGATAAGCTATAAATAATGTCAAGTTGAACGACGCATATTAAATTATCTCTGAACGGAAATGATAAATATGCATTAAAAAATAAAATCGTACATTTATTTACAGGAATATCTGTTTGAAAATTGAAAGCAAAAAACGTTAACGTTATTAAAGTTTCTATTAGATCTAGTCGGTGTTTCCTATGACATCAGACTTGAGACTGTCTGGTGTCAAGACAAGAGGAAACTCAGACTAAACTAGGTCTCCTTCAATTCGAATGTTAAGTTTTGATAATTTTCAAAGAAACTCCAGTGAACTAAAGCTGTACCTATGTTTTTATATAAAATTTATAAATATATTTGTTTTCAAAGATCATGGCAGTACATTTTTTTGGCAATTTTTACGATTTCCAAACCGAGTTCAAGAAAGAGGCCTTATAGAAACTAGAAAAATGTTGGATAATTGGAAATATTATATTGGAAGTTTGTAAATACAAATAGATTTATGCAGTCATTAATTAAATAAGTATTCCTTAAAACGAAGGCTGGCCTCAATATTGATTAAAAAAAAGACTGAAAGACAAACTTTCATTTACAATACTATCCCTTTAATCAGATATATATCGTCTTCAGGTGAATTTTCATTTTCAATTACCAGTACATTTTGTATGGGAAGAGGTTGATATCATTTTTCAAAATGTTATTGTATTCACTTACTTCAAATAATTATTTCCTCATAATTATTTAATTAAAATTCATATCATCTTTCTTTCAAGTTCTTAATTTAGGATAGCTATGTCATTTGATAGACTATGAACAAAATGCCGAAACGATATATCCGGTAATGAACCGAAATAGATATGCTCGCTTCCTTTACAAATGTGTCTGTCGAAGGACAGTTTATTGCGCTATTGTCTGTATTGATACTTCTATTGAAATCCCGAATTATGAATATAAAAAGGTGATAAACAGAACAAGTCTGATCAAATAGCACATATGAAAGTAAAACAGCCATCAAAGAAAAAACGTAATAAAAGAAAACCGAATCGGAATCAAAGCGTTGTCGTCATTCAAATTCCGGAAACGGCATCTCATTAAACATTGTTGCAAACATAGATAACGGCAAAGGGTACTGAATGGTAATCTGTACTTTTACATTTCCGTTTTTAATTTCTTTAAGCCTACACAAGTGAATAAAGGCCGTTCTACCTTGCACCGTTTGCTCTTATTGCTACTGAACGATCGCTTTCCCCCATTCAATCTATCATATGTTTGAAGTTAGTCAGTGCATTTGTAATCTGATCTCATATCGTCAATTTCTTTTATATCTTGTAAAGATTTTAATCTTTGGAAGGAAATGAATATGCCAATTAAGAATGGAAGAGCTTTAAAGAACACCACCCCGTGAATGAATATTATTCACTACTCCAACTGTAGCGTTTACTATAAGCTGACATCGTTTAGCGAAATCAAATTTTAGCTATCGGGCATAGGATAGTCTCTCAGACGAATGTAACCTAAAATAGCGCATACCTTACATATATATCAGAAAGAATTAATAACTTTTATTTTACACATAGCTCGTACCCTGTGGCAATATACTATTGCAGTTTTATATGATTGTAATCATCCGTGGTCTAAATAAGATCGCAATGTTTATAAAAGATAACGCCCACGAGACAAGTGATATACTGTTTTAAGTGCCATGCAACATTTAAAATGTACACTATAGCTATTGGTTATTAGTTGAAATTTATCAATTCAATGCAGTGTATGGCGATTTTTTTGTAAATTTGCCGGAAAAAAAAGAATAGATAAATAAAAAGTGAATAAATGAAAACTGCTACGATGTTGTGATTGGTTTCATAGCATAAAAGGCAATAATGAGAAAGTAGCCATTACCAGCTGTCACCGATAAAGTGGATCCAAGCTTGATACTTTTGAACAGATTTAACATATGAACACATATAGTACATACATTTATCAATAGGTTTATCAAATTACAGTTCTATCATAATTTATATCTTTTATTGCACGAAGTAAAAGTTAGCATTCATGAGGATCATTGCAATTTGCTAAATTTGTGGTGTTGTTATGGTACTTGATAAGCAATGTTCCCGATCATGTTTAATTGTAAAATGATTTCTACCACAAAAACCAACAACCAAACATACTGTACTACACGTTCATAAGAATGGTACTATAGTGACGCATACATCTATAGAATAGTACTGGTGAGCGGTTTACATAGTGACGGATGATGCTATGTTGAATGTTCTTGACAAAGATGAAACATTTGATATAGAAAAGTTTCTCAGTTGTCCAGTATGTTACATCAAATAAATGATTTTAAACCCAACATATGTTGTGTTAACATCGTACCTTAAGTATCTGCTATGACTTCACAATATAATATAATCGAGTCACACACCAAAAACTAGATTAAAAAGCAAAATCGTAATTCTAGCTGAATATCGATGAAACTGCTATAGAGAAACATATGAACAAAGGAAAGATTTACCCAGATACATTTGAAAATGTATCGGAGAATAGTTACATAAAAAAACAAATCAAAATACATATGAAGAAAACTGGACTTCAAAGACGTCAGGAAAAGACAACAACATCAAGCGAGACACCAAAACTGACCAATCGCTTGACTGATAACTGTCCTTTAAAGATTACAGAGGAGCGACAACCGACCTTGAAACCAATCTATTTACTGTTATTCTACAGCGGGATTCGTTTGATGTACATCAACAGATCAAACACGTCTTCTTGTCTCTTCCACAAGGTGATGCACACTGAGGCTTCGATTTTGTCATGACATGTTCCAGGGGTACAGTGAACGTAAGTGGTGGGCGTTACCCCTGACTATCGAGGATGGATTCCCATTAAACCTGAATAACTGATAAAAAATATAATAAAGATTGAAATGAATAAATCAATCATACACCTAAATAGAGACACTAAATCTACCGACCTCACAGACATATAAAACAAACATAGGCGAAATCATTTACTATCGCATAAGACATTATTTATCTGTCATATTTTCTCACATCTAATCAAAGATTTTTTTGTGGTATCAAAATATGCTCAAGTTTTTGGGATGAGTCTATGTAAACATTTATCTATTAACTAAATATTTGTAATGTAATTTATTTTGTTTGATATGCAACACGTTTTACATTAAATTTGACAACTTCTTTTCAATTGTGGATAAGCACTCGACGTTATTCTCAAAAATATTACTTAAGCCAAAGATTCCTGTTTATAGTAAATGTTTCAGTAATATTAAATAGATATTTGGTTATGTTCTTTACTCTTGTTAAATGAAACTTGACTTTTCTTACACCTCTTTTTAAAGGCATCATTTAATTATTATATGGACAAGGACACTTGGATGTCAGTATTAAAATGAGGCCATCAGGATTGATCAATAGCCTTGTGTTCTACAGTTAAGTGTTCAATGGAATTTCTGTCTTACTATTTTAGTGGATACAGTTGAAGCGGTATTAAGAGAACAAATCAGATCTTGAAATAAAAATAAAAGAACAACCTCTCAGATACTCTAATTAACTCGTGCAGATGCCACTAACCAACCACAGCAAGCTAAAATGGGGACAAGGAATTAACCATGCAATGTCATAGTGGTATTGATTTTTTTATGAAAGTTCGTATTTTGTTTTGGGTTTCAGCTTTATTATCATGCAGCAATTTCCATATTTGTTTCAAAACTTATTAAAGGGTTAAACTTTATTTCTGCTTTCCCTGTAGTAACACTGTGACAGACACTTAGTCAGATAACAGGTGTAGCCACCTTAAAGACAGGACGTTTTCCAACATACCTTTTTGGTATCATGTTTCAGCTACGGCGTTACTTCCTTGTCAGAGTGTCCACTAACTGGGTTCTACTGAGTAGTATAGCAAAATAGGAAAGTTGTCTATACAAGTAAAGTATTGGGGTAGGGCAATGGAAAGTCTAAATTTCCAACCTGTTATACTATTGACAAAACGTCTCAATATTCCTGGTTTTGAAGATGTTCCACCTCTATGAGACTAATTGGTCACTCCTTCTTTCATACGGACTAGTTTTCTTAACGGATACACGTGTTTGATGTGCGTTTCCCATTACAACAACGTTGTGTTCTATTTGAAACTATAACAATTTTTCCATGCCTGACCAATGGACATTTTTAAATATGATTTTCTCTCCTAGAAGGAAATGTAAAGGACACATATCAAAAAGCTGCCTGCGGAAACGACGCATATGGTCAACTGGAACTTTTTCTTTGAGAGAATCCTTGGTTTTTGGGTAAGTATTTGTATAAATATGATCAGATCAAATGCAATAACAGTAATAAACATTTTAAGCCTAGGAAAATGCATCGTTACATAAAAGAAACGTTATGTGTACTACTGTGTAAGTATCGTTTACTTTGAACGTTTAACAAATTCAGTTAAGACATATGATATATTCAGGTAAAATGGTGATATAAGTACGTAAACCAATTGATCGAATATGAATCCTCTTTTCTATTGTAACAAATATTTTTTATCCTCGTGAGTCTCAAAAGCAAACATAATCACGTATGTTATTTGTTGAAAGGTGTTCTTTGACATGGCGGTACTACTGTAATATGTAAAATGTACGACTTAAGGATCCCTGTCCCACTGCACTGCCGTTTCCTATATACAGTAACATTTCCTTAACTTCTGTTTGGATATAACTGTAGCACATGTGGGCTAGTACAGATCTTTTCACTTGGTAGCTCAATCAGTTACAGGGATAGTCTACCAAACTGAATTCCAGTGTTCGAATAAGCCCCGTTGAATTTTTTAAACACGGAACACTTTTGTTGATTATATTTTGTTAATTCCCATCTTTGTGATTTTTCATTAAGTCCCGCAAGGTATGGCTTTCTATTCAGAAATGATTTATAAAGGTTATAGTAATGTGTGTTTTTTTATTTTTTTTTTAGCTTTGGTACAATTTACGGGTATCTTTGATAATAAGAGGTACTGATGACCGAGTGGTTAAGTTGTCTAACATAGATAACAGTGGTATTAAATGACCATGGTCGTTAATTGGACGTGAAGCATAATCAATTCAAAGCCATACTAAATCGTTTTATTTTTAAGATATTATCATTGAACAATTCATTTCTTTCGATACTGTTCTACATACAATTTTTATGATGAATTTACTCTAGCGATTTACAAAGTTGCAGTTAAATCGCAAATATTATATCAACCGGAAGTAATGTGTACTGGATTATCTTGCGTAATTATATAAATAAAACACAGTTAAACTACAATACAGTAACATTTTGATATATTGGCAATTGTTCAATATTCCACAATGTGTATCGCCTGCATCTTTCTATATCCCTCTTTCTTTTTTTCTGAAGATTTCGTTCATACCTTTAACTTAATTTATCATCCCCTTACAATGCCAAAAAATCGCTAAATTAGTGTGGCGGTATATCGCGGTTTTACTTTATTTGAAACAGGATCTAATTTTACCGAAAAAAGTCCAAAATGCTGATTTCTTGTCCAACTTGTAATCTATTACATCTCAATTTGATTGTGATACACACAAGTCGGTTATCACATTATGTTCATGGTTTTAGTGACCTATGTGCTGTGGGTCAAAGGTCAAAACGACGGCTGTTTGGTAGAGGAGAGTGACGTCACAGCAGGTACACGCCATGTTTGCCTTGGCGCGAGAGTTTTGGTTCCAAATCCATCCAGTGAGGGAAACGACGAAGATGACGGATTCACTTTACAGGAACGCATCAGACGACTCCGGGTCAGAACCTCGACAATGTACCGTAGTCTGAGGTCTCTTAAAATCCATTACGTGAGTATTGATATATTTTATAAATCTCTTACGTGAAATATTGCATTTGTATTTTGCCTGTTAGGTTATGTCTCAATAACTGAAATAATATCCATGTAGAAATAAAATATTATTCCCATAACTATCTACAAAATGTCATTTTCGAACGTCAGGTGTTCCGCTTCGATCTCAATTTACGCCTGCATTACTTCTCTGCACACTTTGAATATGTAATGAGAAAAATCGAGGTTTCTGTGCAGTGCACGCCATCTGGTGGCTAGTCCGGAAACTGTTACTGGTTACTCCATACTTGTGATTTCTTTGATACAAGTTAAAAAAATAATCGCGTTGGACCATAACGGTAAAATTGACCGTCTATGATTTTGGTTTAGCTTCTCTGTAAGCAGCCTTACGATTGGTCAGTTTTTTGTATACCTGTAACCAATCAAATTACTTGCCATAAACCTTCGATTTTGTCACGGTCCAATGGTACATAGAAAATGAATGTATCGAGAAAGGATTTCAAAGATTATCAAGTCAGTTGATAAATGGATGATCTTCAAAGTGGTCATGTGTATAAAGATCAATATAATCTTTCCCAACCTTTGGGGTAAAGGGGGAGAGGCAGAAAAATCTCAACCTAAGGGTTAAGATTCTTAAAAGAATCTTACCCCGAGGGCTGAGGATTTATATGTCCTACTCCTAAAGTGGGTAATGAATTTGTATCCCACATCAAATACAAGTGGTAATTTCATAAAAACTAAACGTTGATTTTATGATTTCTAGCAAATTGGAGTTATCTTGCGTGATGTGCTATTGGTGACGTCATACAAATGTTATGACGGGTGAAATCCCCCGTCTTTACCCAAGGATAAGAGAGAGACATCTTTCACTGACTGGAAGTGTAGATATCTCTGTTTAATGGTGGAAATCAACGCCTTGACGTATATTGTAAACGGAGTTAAGTCCGTACCGTATTTACATGGGATACATATATAATTATAAGGGCATTTGCTATCCACACTTTCCTGGATTTGATAATGTACGCGCTCAAGAATCCTTTTTGTGTGTTTCAGTGTGTTCATTCTCTTCTCGTAACAAAGTGTAGTTCTGGATATGTTATAATGTTTACGCTACGGTATATTTGATTTTCTATATATTGCATAAGAGCTACAAAACCATATATATATATTCTAAATATTGCGCTACCACATCCAAAATGGTTGTATCAGTTGAGACATATTTTACTTGACTCTAACAGTTTCAGGCTAGTGACAAGAATGAAGGAGTTGATACGTCTACGAATCATACTTGTCTGGAACCGCTGAATGTCAGAGGAAACCAGCTACTCTCAGTTCAGGACCAAGTACGGGTATGCTGATATATAACAAATGCAAGGGTATTTTAGCTAATATAAGGGCCTATCAAATGAACTAGTTGTGCTATACTAGGTTCGTCTGCTGGAAAACCGAATTACTCGCTAGTGAACACCACTCAAACAAGCAAACAAACGGTTTACTATAGTTCATAAAATAACGGAGAGAGGTGTTAATTTCAAAGTTCTCATCACTGTGCGATTATTTCCGTGTCATGGTACCAACATTGTTTCGTTGTCGTCAAGCATTTTTTTAACACGAATAACTATTTTACAAAATGTGTTTTTGTTCAGAGTTATTGAATTAAAACAGTACAGTATTAAACTTATCATTGAACACCAAACACGAAATATATCGGCGAACAGCGGTTGAGCAAAACGGAAATTGATATCGAATTACTGATTTATAAAAAGGATTTATAGCTAATTGAAATAAACTGATAGAGTATAGGTGAATCTGTGTGGTAGGGTTGTAAAGCTTTTAATCGACATACATTTATCTTTTTGATGAATTACGTTGATTGAAAAAACGTTAAAACAAATTCTTTATGGTTTATTCACCATTAAATGAATAAAATATCTATTTGAAAACTGCCTTCTGTAATTAACAGCTACTGCGTCGACTCGAACAGGACTTTGCGTCCTTGACAACGGTTGCTGGGGTGTTGTCTCTGATGCGTGAGGACGAAGGACAGTCACCGGAAATGACGACAGCAAGTGTTAGCGTGCAGAGCGCCATATGTGAAATGTTTCTTACAATATCGAAAATAAAGCGGAGTTCCGTTTTATCTGGTCAACCGACAGAAAGTCACGTGAGCGGAAATGGTTTGTACAATCCTGTCATACCTTGGTGCTCGGTGAGGAATATAGTGTGTCGGGAAGAAAGGAATGCCATCATCCTGACACAGATTGTACAGTTCGCCAGCGTATTAAAGTACAACATTAGAGGAATAGGGATATAATGTCTTTAAATTGACGAGCCCTCCTTACCATAATACCTCAGAAACCGTTTTATTTGTATGAACTTTAAATGTTCCTTTATTCAATATTCATATGCTTTTTTATTTTTTTATTTCCAATACAATTGACATGTTTAAGGGAATAGATTCTTAGAAAGAAAAATAATTCTCACAAGTTCATACAGTAAGTAAAATACTTAACTATTCAAAATTTACCCTGCAGTACTCCTCTAAAATTTGAAAATAAAAACATAAATTGAGGATTTTGAGCACCCTTCTTTCTGTTTCGACAGTTGTTTAGTCCTATTTTATCCTTGTGTGCCTGGGGCATATCCTGTGTCCTTATTATTGTTTATGCAGTATATTTTATCCTTGTAATATTTTTGCTTGGATATAATTTATTCCTGTGAGTTATTTTGCAGTTAATTTCATCCCTGCATGTGGATGCTGTGGTATAATTTTTCTTGTGTATTAACCCTGTGCCATACCTTTTATGTTAATATTGTGTTTTGATTAACACTTTTGTGTTAATGCATGCAATTATATTTGAGTGTATTGATGTTGTGGTGAATTATATTAATCACTTATCAATATTGATGAGTGTTGGCGATCCGTTATATTATACTTACTTTACATTATGCATACCCTGTGTCATTAGATGTCTATAAATACATTTCAGATAAGCCAAGTGATCAGTCAAATTCATAAATTCATTTCATTGTGTTCATTTGTAGTAGAGTCGTGTGGAGTTATTTATCAAATACCACATCAAATGTGTTGATGTGTATCATTTTATCATTTTGTATGATTCAGTGTGGGTTTTTTTTATTATTATTTTACTTGGCAATTATATCAAGGTAAATTTCAAATAGATGTAACTATTTAACTATAGAATGCAGTTATTCAATGGGAGATTAATCTTACAAGAAATCTTTATTCGATAGGAAATATTTCAGTTTTGTTTTAAAACATCTAGAGAAATAGCCGGACATTACATCGAAATTAACAGAAATAAAAGCAAAAAATACCGAACTGTAAAGATATATATATGTATATAGCAAAAGTGTCGTAGAAGTGGGGAAATCTATTATTAGAACTAACAGAAATGAAATAAGTAAAAAGTAATGTAAGCTGAATATACTTACATATTTTTGAACAAAATATTTTATTGTATTCATCAAATTTTTAAGTGACTTTTTAAAAGCGTATCTTTTATGAAAATAGATGCATATCTTAATATATTTTTACCGGAAAATGATAATAATGGGGACGATATTTACCGTAAATAATTATATTTTAAGATATTAACAAACTCAAGCAAAGAATGCATTGAAACGATCGGGAAGATATGTACACTCAATAATGTTATTTCAACATGATCATAAGCATGACGAAAAAGGCAAGCCTCCTCTTCAAAAGAAATCCTGTTCAAATCTTCCGGATAGTGTTAATGGGTTGTAACGTATTTCACTATATTACGCTAACCACAAAATAATCTGATAAAACTATTTATTTGAATGATTAATATTTTAATGTTAATCATTTCAATGGATGCTCCCCTTCGAGGAGTTCTTCCTGGTTATTTATCGTCATAGATTACTACAACAGCTGTTAAAATAGATCCCAGAGAGCATGTGACGTAAATGACATATAAAAGAAACGATTGTAAAGATAAGAATCTATCATCTGGATACGCTTTTGTAAGCGGTGTTCATAATGTCTGTGATTTGCATTTTCCAAATTTATTATGCGGAAGTGCTATTTTTTATATGGTATGGGTAAGAAAGTACCACTAGTTATTAGTCTGCGAATAATACATTTCAGAAGGGCTAATGAATCACTTAACACATTTACCTATTTGACTTATGTATATAACTTGACTGATTCATAGTAATATTTCTGGAGGATGAATAAAGTATTCAAAAACGACACTTTTGTATGAGATATTTATAATTTTTTTCTTCAGCATATATTTAGAGCATTCTTAAATAAATTTCATAAATTATTCGTTTGCATCAAACTCGCAAGTATCACAAAATGTATTCTTAAAATAAACAATACACTTGTTATCCTGATAAAAGCAGGAACTAATGTTTTTCTTGCCTAATATGGGACAACTGTTCTGATGTTGTTTCGAAGAACACTGGCAAATCTTACCAGTTGTGTAAGAACGATACCATTACGTTCATGACGACAACTTCCTGTTGTTGTAGGGCACCATGACGTCACAACCGGTGTATACCAGCCGTCGTCAGTCACATGACTGTTCGGTAGAGCCCTCCTTACGAATGGAAAATCACTATATACTTTTCTAATTGTATAAAATAGTTCACAGATGACTGTTTCAGCACCCGACCTTGCCGTTGATATTCTCTGTGTGAATGAAGTCTCGAATTCGTTTTGCTCTTCATCTTCCTGCATTAACGTTAGGATCCCGACAACCTTTGTCAACTTTACATACTCATACTCAAGGTGCGCTGCCAACTGCAAAAAAATACAATGAAAAGAAAGTTTAACGTAATTATCATTTGTTTGTGTTGCGATTTTATTTCGTAATATTACGAGTTGTATGTGTTATTCATGATTCAACACATTATAAGTACAAAAACAATAGCTTTTAAAAGAAGCAAATAAACATCTTTCAACCTCTTGTAGCTGTATTTCCTTTTAATGCTATAAAATGTATGTCTCTAAAAGATATGATAATATATTGCTGCTGTGAGGCTAATGTTTAGAATCAAAAGAAGGCACCATAGAAAAGCTATTAACCAATATGGTCAAACATATTCAATATCATTCCAACAGATGTTCATGGTATTGTAACGCTATTTCTGCCAATGAAATATAGACATTTCATATCATATATTAAAAGTGTTTAAATTCTCTAGCATTGTAACGCTAAGTCAGAATAGTATCTTAATTTTACCTCTGATTTCCTGTGGATGGAGAGTGACTGGCGACTGCCTATATCTATCAGCCCAGTACACGACTGATGGGAAAGGCTAAGGTTGTTGAATAAGTCATTCAAATGTCTGGCAGCCAACTGTTGTGTGAAATGTTTAAATTAATATTAAATATTAATAATGTTTGTAACCTTGGCCCATATTGATGAAACCATTATCATGCTCAAGCATGGATATTGTATTCAAACCTTATTTCTTGTTCCTTTTATAAATAAAAGAATAAAATCTTATTTTGTCACTAATTTTGAGGGAAACTGAAGAGACTTTAAGCGAAATACTGTTTTCAATGTTAACTTTTTGATCATTTGACATGATTAAAGTGAGTTACACGAAATTTGGTTTGAGCACAAAATGTATGCTTCAGCATGAGAACGGTTTCATGAATACGAGCCCGGATGAACCAAAGTATTGTTTATTCATATTCAGTGTTACGGAATTTTTAGCATAATTTGCCTCTTATCCTGTTTCAAATACTTAATTTTACCTCAATATAACAAAGTTTTGTGACGTTTGTATTAAAACTTATTTCATTAACAGCGATCATCAGAAAATGTATTGTATATCAACAATATCTGAAACACACATGAAAAACAAATACTGAAAAAAAAACTAGGTGGAGTTAAATTACTAATATCGTCCATTAATTTATAATAATGATGATTGTACGGTTCTTATAATAGCACCAAATCTTACATATTCCTCTTTAAGTATCTGTATGCGTCGTTTCATGTACTGAGAACGCCTGTAAAGTCGTCTGAGGCGATTGCCCAATGTAAGGTCGTTACTAAAGTGGTCTAACTCCTCACTAAACTCATCACTGCTGACCAGGATGACGTCAACACTTTGGCACACGTGACGTGATTGTGTGCTGACGTTATGCTGCTGTATGGAACAGCCGTCACCATGACATCTGGCAAACATCACTAATGTTTCCAATATCACTGAAATTGTAAGCACGAAATATGAACATTCCAACATTAAGGATTGCTTAAGTTATATATAAACCTCGGGTTGATATTGCAGTCTCGGGTTGATACTGGGTGTGATATGGACAAAGGCATGCATTATTCTCAATTGAACCTATATAATTCCTGAAGATTGTTGTATTCTATGACCTTTCCCTGTATACCTGCTGCTGAATCAATATTCATACCTTGTTTACAATGTTTAAACTTACATCGATGGCGGAAGTATCTTTCTACTATATCTGTTCCGGATCATTCATTTAACAGCTAACTTTAGATGGTTAACCATAGACGTTATTCGACTAGTTGATTAACACATTCCATCACTTTCATTGGTTAAAAATTCGAATTTTCGAATGGTATAATGTCGCAGTTAAGAGGTTGTCGCCATTTGACTTTTTTGCGCAAACATCATGGAAAATCATCCGCAATGTAGAACTCTATTATTTACAAGTGGCAAGCTTTACTAACATTCATCGATCAATATCAAACTATTTGAAGCTAATCTGTAAAACAAATCTGTATCGTCGTCGTTTTTTTGGTGTTTTTTTTTCCATTTTTCTCATCAAACAAAAAATACCTAAATCCTACGCAGCCATAATCTTTTATTTCACAATGATGTCGATCACATGACGATGTCATTAAATTGTTGTATCATGAAGTTATTTATCATCTTTACCTAAATATCGCTAATACATTTTCCAATTATGTAAAGTAAAAAGTGCCAAAGCTCATTTTCTTTTTCAAAATTTGATAACGCGATACATTATATACAACAGTCGCTCAATGTGGAATCGCTTTACATCTATGAAGGGCAAACAAACAAAACCCTTTTTTAATACTTACATAACGTCATAGATAGAAAAAAATATAATTCATTCTGTTCTGATAGTTGTTTTGTCCAGGCTTACGTTTCTGATATATATATGTTCTTGTGTTTCGATGGTGTGAGTACGTATTTAATAAGTTTATATACTATGAACCTACTTGAAAACCAGACCTCCACAGGTTTTTTTTGTGACAAACAATTATACGTATTCCATTGGAAAAATGTGTTCGGATTGGTGAATTAAGTTTCCAAACATTTACAGGAAATCAGAATAACAGGATGTTTCATATTATGATACGGTTTGTGATCATTTGCGTTTTAAGAAAGCTGAACAAAACTTCTAAAGAAGTGATACTCTTCCTGTTGAGGTTATCTGCTCTTGCAACGTAATTCTCATGTGCTGCAAGTGGTTTTTTGGTTAGTAAGCATTTAATCAATTTTTCTATTACATCTTATTTCAAAATCCTGATTTAAATATGCATTTATTGGCGGATATAAAAATTGTTTCATCTTTAATGTGTTTCAGCTGATCATAATCTTATTTTATAAGAAAATGTGCGAAACCACGGAAATGTGGAAAGACAGGTATGAAAAACTAGCGAGTATCATACTCATACAATTACGAAGGATCGTCGTCCTTTGGTTCATTTAAAGAACACAGATACACATCTAATTGATGGGTTAATGAAGGTGAATAGCATTTCAGGGCCCTGATTAACCTCACGAGGAGCCGTTCATGAAACTTTTCAAAATGATGCTTTAAAAGATATCTGAAAATTTACAATGAAGCGATATCATGATTTGTATTGGCTTATTTGTTTTTTGATTAAATTTGTATTTGCTTTTTCTAGTGTATTTTTTTTCATTTCTTTATTTGAAATATGAATTCAAATATAATCAACAGTGATATGGTATTGGGTATTAATACGTTTCATTGAATATGCATTTCAGCCAGGGAAATTGACATCTATAGTTTAATTCAAAAAACGTGTATGACATTTATGTCTTCACTTGCAGATTAAAGTTATAATACAATCTATCAAAGGTACGATGTATTCGTATTTAAGAAAAGATCAATCTTCTCATAAACCATTGACCGTATCTTTTTAATCGATGGTTTTATTAAACCTTTCAGATCCTACTGCATTGCTTCTGCGTATATGATAACTTTATGTTTTAAAAAGTGTCGTATTCATATAATGTTAGTTTTATGTGCAGTGTGACCATTATTTGACGACTAAAGTATTATTAGTTTTTTATATAATAAATATATTATTGATAGTTATGTAGAAATGTATTGCTATAACCTATGCTGTTTCGAGGCTAATTGATGTTCTATTTTGTACTAAACACATTAATAAAAGTATTTAGTAATGTTTTATACATCAAGTAAGACTTGAATATACCTGGGCGGGTAATAGATTTAATCTTTACAGCTCAAACTCTGATCTTTAAAGGGAAAACGTTAAACGTGATTTAATTAGATTTTTCCATTAGTAGGTGGGGTATTAAAATGATTTCCTATACAAAAATGTACTTCCGTTCGAAAAAGGGATCAAATTTCCATTTCATCAAGATTGAAGAGACACATTACGTTGTTAATTGAAGCGTGTGTAGAAAAGATGACATTAACACAACTTTCGTATGTACTTATTATTATTTTTTCGCTAATTTTTCTAATCACCATCAGCGTCGGGGTCTATATATAAAGGTTCCAAGATTACCATGTGAACTGCATTTTTAACACTAATCAATCATAGTTTTGAAATATGTCGATATTGAATAATGACTGAAAAAAATCAGTATTTAATGTATATTATACAAGTTTGGGAATGGGGTTTTTTAAAACTGCAAAGCACTACAGGAACATCTTATCGCACTAACTTCTCATCTATAACTGTGTTAAACTGCTTAATAATGCTTTATAGATTAAATCATGTATTGTTGCTTTTTACAGGCCTAACACAATGTGTAACATTTTATTTGAACCAATATGGTATTGTCGAGAATATTCTACAGCGTAAAACTATTAACTCCATATAATTTAACGCAGTCCCCTTCAAATTAGTGTTCGTTTCTTTTGAACCCTCTCATTACAGATACGAATAATATCAAAAGTGATTAGCGGTCCAAAATGCCGATTCTTCGGATATCTATCGTTTAATTTATCTTTCCTATCCAGTAGCTGTTTAGTTAAGGTGTTATCTCCGTAGTTACGTCGTCAGAATAATAGACCAGGCTGACGTGCTATGTCCCCATATCCTAGCTGAGATGATAAAACCTGACTTGTCCCATTATCTGTAAACGTTATCGCCTTGTGACAGCTGCAAACATATAACTCCTCCCGAACAGTAAACATTTTAGTTCATCATTGTTGTTTGTATCCAAGAACCAAGTTAGTTGGTGATAAATGTTGAATTAATTGTATTCCGTTGTAATAATCAAAAATAAAATGGACACTGAATTATCTTTAATAGTTTTAATAACTTTTAATAACGTATCAGCTGTTGTATCGAAGACCAAACAACAGCAAATATTTTTAATTCATTGATATAAAGAATGCTAATACTATTGAACAGTAAAAACATTATGTTCTGTTAAAATGTCATTTTCATTTGATTTGTGCAAATTATAGGTTGTGAGTCTTTTAAGAGAGTTTGAACATTTTGATATTAATCCCGTTAATGTTGCGAAAACGTCTTGACATGAAACTATCATAATAGGTAACGCAATGGAAAACATCTGGCACATAATAAAAAGGTACGGGGATCGAAACCTCGTGGCGAAGATATTTTTGATGAAAAAAAAAATTATGATCAATATATTTCTTTTGCATACTGTCTACCTTAGAACTTTTTGCAGTTTACATATTGAATACAGGTCTATTGTCCAAAGATACACGGAACATATCTGAATCGCGAGCACATGCTTAAGTTAAACTGTGATTAATCAACTCAGTTACATGTCATGTTAAACAAAAGTTCTTATTCTTGCGTGCAATTTTAAAAACTCATATTTGTCATATAAACGATACTTAATGATGTTCATTTTACAATTTTAATTATAAATGTAACAATCATTATAATGATATATTCAATTCTACCGATTTTTCATCGAGTCAAAATATACCACTCATTTTCTAAGATATAAATATATACTTTTCCAAATGAAAACAATCATAAATGCAAATATTCAACATTTTTATACACATTTTAACAATATCTAAATAATTCACGAAAATTTAACTTAACGAATCTTCAATGATTACAGCAATTTGGCTTGATATTCAATGGATCCGTTCAAAGCCTTATCAACTAAACTTAACACACATTTGATCTGTTGCAAATTTCTAGAAATTTACAATTCATATATGTACGGTCCTTGTGGTGCAGTAGAATATTGAGAGAAAAAAAGACGCAAATAATGTTTTTTTTTCAACTTTGCAATTACATCTTTTGAAGAAGACGAAGCCAGCAATATTTGATCCCAGGTGAATATTGTTTAAGAAGTTATCTTTTTTTCAGTGTTAAATCAATAATGGATAGAAGTATTGCATATATTAAAATACAGCATTGGCACAATATTTGTATTTCTATAACATCTACTTGATATGTCTCAATTTCTACCTTGATAACTAAGCAAAAATAATGTAACCACGTCTATTGAAAACAATGTTTGAGGAGACAGAATTTTATTAATGATAACGTTACTCACAAAATGTATCTTGTTTACACACAATTATCATTCACGTTAGCCGAAGAACATAATTAAAAACATATGACTATTTTTATAAATTTTCGAATATACACTTCTGTAAGCCGATACGTTCACATTATAGTGCACTAGAGTGCACTGCAATGTTTTGTCTAACGCACTACCTTGTTCACTACGTTTGCACTGCAAAGTGCACTAGATACCAAGTTAAGTTTGCTCCCAACTGTATATCTATTTTAGCAACATCGATAGTAACTATTTTACTAAATCACTGTTTATCTCTTTATAAAATCAATTTTACAATGAAAAAACTCTTATGCCAAGAAAAATCCAGTGTATGTAATCACAAAATATTACTTGATTTTATATTATCCATGAAGCACTAAAACATCTAACATAGATCAAACGCTTCCGTTGATGACCATGTCACCGGTTCTTTGTCATCTTCTGTTTCTATAACACTGAATAAAGTCATAACCAACATCCAGTTCTTGTATCAATTTGATGTACAGGTCTTCGTCTAATAAACGTCACTTTTAAAGTTTACTTTCATGTTATTGTACATTGCTGGAAACGCAATGTTGTTTGGTAATGATGAAAAAGTCCAGAAAGGCACTAAATTATACGGCACTATGTTTTGTTGATTAAACATCATTCCTTTGAAGGGTTGATATTGTCGGTTGCCACCCTCGATCCAGTGACGCAGGTCAATGCGAGGCAGGAACTCACAACCAACAAGAGGATTCCTGTTATAAAGAACATAAATCATTTGATACTTAACTTACCAAACTGAGTGCTAATGGTGTATTGTCATCAATGTCAAACCCATGTTTTGCGCCTAGTTCATTATTATAAGAGTTATAAAGCGAGAAATTAAAATTATTTCATTTCGAAAAATAATAATAAAAACTGTTGTCATTCCAAATAATATAATGTGAATATAATTATTGAAGGGTTCATTGTGCTCTTCATATAAAACCTAAGGAATTCACATTCAATATGAAACAAATTTTTTGATTATGATAACGTTTGTCAAGATGTTTGACGTTCGGATCTGAATGCAATTATAAGCATATACATCTGGTAAAGAACGTCTATATGATATTGGAGTTAAATGTACTATTGAGAACTCTAATAATGGTACGGAAACGTTCTTTCTATTTATAGTAACATAGCCTTAACTTTAAACTTTTGGATCTGAATAAAACCTCACGGAAGAAAATTCGGAAGGAAGCTGTGTATAAAGGTTGAGTTCGATCGGTCCACGGGAACTTAAGTTACTGTGCAGAAACGGAGGCGAGATGGATGGACGAGTGGGCGTACCTACATATACCATTATCCCCTCAAATCTCCGATCTAGGAAATAATCAACAACATACTCACCTAAAGGATGGTACATGGAAGGCGTCAGGCTGGATTTGCCGCAAGCCCATACTAGCGCACATTAGTTGAGAAAGACTGACTCGTTTGATCGCATTAAGCTGGCCTGAAAGTAAAACAAAATGTATCGATTTTGGTTAAATTTATCTACTACTGTGAAATCAGATATTTTCGTGGGGCCAAATTTTCTTGGTTTCTCGAGAAAAAAAAAGTATTTTCGAAGGTACAGTGGTGGGTACATAAATGCGTGGAGTGCCAACCGATACGGAAATTGGCTTTATGTCAAACTTGTAATTACTTCGTGGAATGTTCATTTGTGGATAAAGAGTACCAAAGAAATGAACGAAATTAAACTTAACGAACAATAATTATTTCACAGTATGTGGTTAATTATTTCAAGGTCTTTTCCAATAAGTCAGTGAATGACATCTTTTCCTACTATGAGCATGTTTCAAGGATTTATGGTCCACTACATTGTCGATTTCGTATATATTGTAACCCTCTTAATTTTTATTCTGGATATAACAATAGTTCGTTTGGGGCGGAACACGTCCACTTACCCGGTAACACAGTCGGTTAGAGCGGCGGTATAACACCCTAAAGTCCAGGGTTCGAATCCCAGTCTATCCCCGTTTAATTTTGAACTTTTAGATCATTGTTGTTAAAATGTTTTGTTTATTTCCTCTTTAATGTATTTTTATAAGATATCCCGTATGGTATGGGCTTCCCTTTCAGAAATAATTCATTAAAGCTATAGTCATGCCGAAAAAAACAGTGTTTTCAAGTTTTTGGCAGTGGTACGGGGATCCTTTATACATTCGACACTGATATGTTTTTATCAAAACAGTGCATCATTGTCCACAGAATGAGACACAGCACTTCGCAACAGCTCATTTATTTCTAGTCGAAATAGTAGACACTGTATGAATCTCATCTTTATTAGCAGGAAAGTTGAATAAGACAAAAATGAACACTAATACAAATTTAAACATAGAATACTTGTTAGATTAAAGATATATGGGTCTTGATGATGTTCAATTATTTTGGTTTATTTTTTCCATCAAAATATCATTCCTAACCTATCACATCTCGTTACAATGCTTATCTTTGCCCACATAGGTAAATCATTGTCAAAGGTATTAAGCTGGCGAATATAAACATTTGCTACCATTTCATCTTTTACTCACCTTTAGTGAATCCAATAGCTGGGAAGTCGTTTTCGTACCAGAACCTGTCCCCTACTTTAAAGGCCTGGAATTGCTTTGAAATTATACACGCGAATGTGGGTCCCGTCAGTGAACCTTGAGCATTCATTTCGGAAAGTCCTCCAGTGAACAAGTCGATATCATCCGGGTGTCTGCAAGTGAGGAAAATAAAAGTTAAGTTGAATTTGAATCATTGTTATTTTCTTAAGGATCCCCTTTGAGAAACAATGGATATGAAATAAACAAAATATAAATCAATTACAGTGTTCTGAGTGTAACCATCCACGGGGGCAGACTGGGATTCGAACCCTAGACCTCAGAATCACTCTTACCGATTGAGCTAACTTGACTATGGAAGTTTGCCTGGCCAAACTGTGCTAAAGTTAAATCCACAGACATTAGGGGGAAGTTACTGTAGAAAAAAAATCCACATGGAAGTGGGACTGGGATCCTTAACTAGTATATCACTGAAATCAATTATAATAAAGATGAAATTAACAAAACAAAATTTACAACAATTATCTAAATTTAAAATTAAACGTGGCTTAACCGGGATTAGAACCTTGGACTTTAGGTTGTTATACTGTTCCTCTAACCTGACTAAACTACCGAGTAAGCAGACGTGTATTCCCCGAACGTGCTTCAGTTATGAGTGCTTTTCATATCCAAATTATCATCTTGGGACGAATCCTCGTTTCATTTTTCCAGCTTCAGCATATTTACGCTTCAGTTTTCTAGGTACATTTAATCTCTTTGTCGGTATTCCCACACACACGGCATCAGTGGTCAACGATATGGCAAGTGGCTTCAACTAACGCAAGTCGATGGCCTTATTGTTTTCAAAATTATGTAAGCTATATCCTATTATATTTCATATTGTTTTTATGTTATGTGATTGTTTAGTGTTTTTTTCTGTGTCTCGATAAAGGAGCAGTTTGCTACAAAAATTGGACAACATCATATTGTCAACACCGCAAGAATTACTTCCTTGCCCCACTGAAATCTTATAAATATATTCTTGGTTTTATTATATACAATTTTGGAAAATCATTTTTTTCACGCCTTTCAAAGAAATTTGACATAATATATGTTGTTTCGATAGAATGTGATTTTCCTATCTTTTTGATTGTTACCGGTTCGTTCCCTAGTAGAATCACAGTACTCTCTTTCCTGTTACTCTGATATTGCCAATGGAAGTCTGAAGACGATGCCAGATTTACACGTATCGTGTTTAGATCGTTTATAAGGAAAAAGAGAATGTTAAAAACGAAAAGTATAAAAGAAAACGATCTCAAGATATAATCTGTAACATTTTGATTATTCTGATTGACAGTCAACTCATGTGACTCTGACATTCGTTTGGCTACTGAACCATTGCTAACACAAAAAAACTGTAGATAATGACCTAATTAAACACAAAACTAGTTCAGACTAGGGCATCTTTATTAACACAGTTTAAACTTCCGTGATGATTTACTCTAACCAAAAAATCTTTCTTTTTTTCTTAAAAAAAAGGACAGCTTTAGCACTAATGTGTTTCATAGCCTAAATAAAGGGATAAAATAACTAACCACTAACAATAAAAATCTGAATACATGCAAGAGTCAACANGGACAGAGGTCACTCAGACAGAAAGGTAGGTCACTCGGACAGAGGTAACACAGACAGGAAGGTAGGTCACTCGGACAGAGGTCACTCAGACAGAAAGATAGGTCACTCGATCAGAGGTCACTCAGACAGAAAGGTAGGTCAGTCAGACAGAAAGGTAGGTCACTCAGACAGAAAGGTAGGTCACTCAGACAGAAAGGTGTGTCACTCAGACAGAAAGGTCTGTCACTAAGACAGAAAGGTAGGTCACTCGGACAGAGGTCACTCAGACAGAAAGATAGGTCACTCGATCAGAGGTCACTCAGACAGAAAGGTAAGTCACTCAGACAGAAAGGTAGGTCACTCAGACAGAAAGGTGTGTCACTCAGACAGAAAGGTAGGTCACTCAGACAGAGGTAACTCAGACAGAAAGGTAAGTCACTCAGACAGAGGTAACTCAGACAGAAAGGTAGGTCACTCGGACAGAAAGGTGTGTCACTCAGACAGAAAGGTGTGTCACTCAGACAGAAAGGTAGGTCACTCAGACAGAGGTCACTCAGACAGAAAGGTAGGTCACTCAGACAGAGGTCACTCAGACAGAGGTAACTCAGACAGAAAGGTAAGTCACTCAGACAGAGGTCACTCAGACAGAGGTCACTCAGACAGAGGTCACTCAGACAGAAAGGT
>NW_018407435.1:1013786-1064059 GCF_002113885.1 Mizuhopecten yessoensis
AACCCAAAAAAAAAAAAAAAAAAAAAAAAGTGGTATAATGTACAATTATGTGACACATATTGGTGCTATAACTCGCAGGATAGATGATAAAAACCCTGATGACTTACTTGTATACTTTAGACAGAAGCATTGCTGACTCGTGGTCATGGTTGACAAGGCCTCCTGGTCCAGTACCAAAGTGAAATGCGGGCTTGAATCCGCACCATTTCCTCCATGCATTATAGGGAGCTATTCCATGATCACGACCTCTTTGAATATTCAGAGCAGCCAAATCAAAACTATTTCCTTGCTTGTCTAAAAATAGGTAATTTCTTACACCATCTTGTAAAAATCTATCTTGATGTGCCTGCTTGTTGTTAAGTTGCCAGTAAGCCATTCTCCCACAGCCTTTACCGTTGTCATCAAAGATCATAGCAGGTCTGTTGAAGGTATACTGTATTGGGACCGTCTTTGTCACTTGCGTGTGTGGGTCTCTCATGCCCTGGAGATTTGGAATCTGGGAATGTCCGAAACGAAAAGCAGCTACTCCAAACACGTTAGAAGCAGTAGGATTAACCTTTGGGTTGTACACAGTGTGATGACCTTTAGGCGTGGAGTAGAGACCGTGCGCCCTCATATGTGCATCACCAAGAACGTTTGGTAAATATTCGTTGTAGTTAATGTGCTGTAAAATGGCTGATACAATTTTTCTACATTCCTGAAATAGTTTTTCGTCAGACCAGGTAGGATTGTATTTATGAAGTTTTCCACAGATACTGTTGTGTTCTCGAACAAATAGTGTATGGAGCACAGCCAACGTTGGAACCACAGTGTTCCTGTCGTCACCTGTAACACATAAATATGAGTTGTATGTCTCCAAACAATATCTTATATAGCACAACCAATTTCATTGTTTGCGGCTGACATTTCGATGACTAGTAGAGTGTGAACCCTGAAACCTCAATTAAACAATGATAAAGATAGCAACGCGCATTCCCTGTTACTTCTACATAAACACTAAACTGGTTGTGCTATATGGACACTTCTAAAACGTTTAAAATTGTCTTATGTCAGAAAATAGGTCGCATAAAAGACAAAAACACATACTTATATTACATACGCTTGTCAACACAAGCGAGATTCATAAGGCTTTTTTTTTAAATAGTAAAGCTATTTGATATTCCTATCAAATGATTGCGGATTTTAAAAATTGAAGTTGCATAACCACACCTATGGTGATAAGTTCCAATTGTTTAAAAAAAAATAAAAAAATCTCCAAATATTTCAATCCCCCAGCCATTTTTTTCATAAATATGTATATACATATACTGCCTCCATGCAGATATATATATATATACATTTATAAATATTTTGATAGGGGATGCCAGGGTTGGGGAGCCCTGGAGTCAGGAGTCAGCCCCTGAACAATATGGTGTCCTCACGCCGGAGGGTTCACATTCAACATCCATCAGTCAAACAAAAAATAGATAAATAGGAAGGGCAATGGGAAAATAAAATATTTGCAAATAGAGTACAGGACAAGAATACAAAACATACTTCTTTCACACCCTAACACATTCCATATACAACATCATATTACAAACAAGGATAAACATAGCACGTCTAGTTACAGACAGACATACACCGACAGGCAGACAGACAGACAGACACCGACAGGCAGACAGATAGGCAGAAAGACAGACTTACAGACAGTACATACATACATGTACACATTGAGACAGACTTACATACATTGAATCAGATGCATCATTATGCACGCATAATTTCGAGCAGTTAAGAAACAATAATAAATCCACTGTTACACTTACGTTTGAAATTCCGCAATGCATAACTTGACAATTTCATACATATTATTAATCATATAATGTATTAAAGACAAAGATATCTGCCATTGCTAAAAACGACCTTTTACCTGTGTTCAGGTGTATCTGATAAAAGTAAGACACCAAATATGCATAATGCAATCGACTGTTGAAAATATGCACTTACGAAATAAAAAGTATCAACAGTAATTCAGAGTACTTTATTTACCTGCGTCAAAACAGTATTCTCCTGGGTTAGACCGCATACACTTGTTACCGTCAGCGGGAGGCATCAGACCTTGTTTGCTCATCTTCATCAAACCTAATGAGAAACAACAAGTAACAACAGTCAGCATATTTTATACGCCATCGTAATCAACAACGCTATACATTCTGTATACACGGAAGGTTCTCCTGCCGTTTATTTTTCGCCTTTTTCGCCCTCTGTGATGAAGGCGAATTTATCGTTTCATCGAATATTAATAAGCAGGATAATAAACATAGTAATTAAATATTGATGAAATCGGCGAAGAGTGAAAGAGTGGACAAAACATCCCCTGTTTACAGAATTTAGGAATATAAATAATTTAATATAGAAACATAGCTGACACCATGCTGTTAACGTCTCCGTTCTCCAAATCTTAGTGTATGTTTGACGTTTGAAACATTAAGGCTCACCGTACCAAAACTGTAACTTTGCATCGTATTTTTCCCATAGTCATGTCGACTATAGCTTTGATTAATCATTTCATAAAAAAACATACCCCATGGGACTTTTAAAAATAACGAAATAATAAATAAAACGAAATGAATGGTTTGAAAATACGACATGGCTAGACTAGTATTCGATCCCTGTACCTGACATTAATATATCATTGTCGCTCCAACCAATTGAGCTATCCGGTCAATGAAACGACCGTGGTCAAGTCGTACTACAGTTATATCTAGAACTTAATTAAGGGAAGGTTACTCTATATACGATTAACTACAGTGGAATTATCTACTGGTCAGATATCATTAGCTGGGGCATTTAGTCACAGCAAGCTACATGTAGACTGTGCTTTTATACAAACGTTTTCCTCAAGATTTCGTGTGTTTGTAATCCAGATGTTTCGGACTTGTTGTTACAAGTCTATATATTGTCAACAGTATTGATATATCACTTTATCACTTGACTGTCGTTATCTACTTGCCGCCTTGCTTGGACTATATGGCTTCACAACCTAGTCTCTTACCTGCATGTTAAACGAACTCACCCTAGCCTGCACTTATGCATGTCTAGACTATGCCGGTATCGCCTGATTCCTAATCAACTGAAACCTTTCACAGTCACAGGTATATTGCATAGTCTACTTTCGATGCCTGCTTTGAATTTTCCGTCTGATACCACATTTCAGGGTGTTCATTCATCAAATTATTAATTGCGTAGATGCAGATGTTTTTAACCAATAAAGTTACGTTTCGTTTGTTAGTTCTAAACAATCAGACACCTGTATGTTTTGTATTGCAGTACAAAATTCTGGTATACACATNGGTCGGAGTCAGAATCTTTGTTGTGTGTCCCAAAATCTCGTACTGTGACCTACGGAAACAGATGCTTTGGGAGGGTTTCGGCTACGTTGTGGAATAGCTTACCATCTGCTATTAGGAAGTCAAATACCCTGGCCAAGTTCAAGAGGGACATAAAAACTCACCACTTCACGTCTGCATTTTAGAATCTTTGCAAAGACGTCATGTAAATACCACCCTTTTATTTGTTCAATTATATGCACATTGCTTGTTAAATGTATGAAAGTGATTGCAAGCCTTTGTTGTCTGTTTTCACAATTATAACCATTACTATTATCCATATGTTGTAAAGCGCCTTAGAGTAATTTTACAAATTATATAGGGCGCTAAAAAAATGTTGTATATTATTATTATAATTATTATTGCCACGTTACCGCGACCTACCTCCGTAGCCTGCCCTCAGTCTGTTTTGAATTTCCTGTGTAGAACCGTACAGTAAAGAACCGTCTATTTGTGATGAGTGCTGGTTGACAGGATTGCGCACGCCTGAAGTAAAACATACAAATATAGTTTAACTTCGTTGCTAGTTGTTTGTAATAATAAAAAATCTCCATTGTTCATTAGCTTAATAATGTTGCCCATATAAAGTGCAAAATGGCAAAACAAACCAAAAAGGTAGATGCGTGCTAATGGAAGCAACAGAACGGTAAAAATATTAGCAATAATGGAAAGATATAGATGCCAGTAAGAGCTATGATGACGCAAATCCACTTCGCTGTCGCACCTAGAAGGTTTGGGGAAAGAATTCCTCCCCCCAAAACCTCACTCTTCCCCGAAACGTTTTCTGCTAAGAGGGCATTTGGTAAACCAAAATGTATTTGTTATTGCTGCCACGACAGTGTGTATTTTATCACCCGTCTTGAGACCATAGATGTTGCGAGGATGATTAACCTTGAACAAAATAACAACAAAGGCCGTTTTTGTGTTTTTTATGTTCCCTCAATAGAGGGAATCAGAATCCTTATGTACACAAGTAATTGTATATAAGTTGTTTCCTTACGGTTCTGTTATAGCATAGAGCAGATAGATTCATTTCCTACAGTTTCGTTGACGTTTTGTTAGCCCTTTTTAACGACTCTACCTGTGTCAAAATCAATTTTGAGATTACGGCTTCTCCGACATATTGATTTTTAAAGAAAATAAACCTTTGAAATATCTGTTATGAACCTATATGCTGTGCTATTTTATTAATCTCTCAAGTGTTAAAGACAGTTATTTACTTTCAAGTTACTGTTGACACTGAAGCAATTTTAAAATCGAACAGATATAAATTTGCAGAAAAAAATAAACGAATTCTTCATTCTTCTTGAGAAATGTGTCTTACCCATATCACATAATTGCGTGGGTGCAATTGCAGATCTAACAAAGTTCATGCACTTTTGCCTGAATCGGGGATCATTCATTGGCACCTTGATGGGGAAACACGAACCCCTATTCGTGAGGAAAAAACAATACAAGGTATGTAATAATCATACGTAATGATCAATTGTGGGCACTAGAACCGCAGAATTGTTCAATATTAACATAATACCGGGACTGTTTGTTTTTCTAGGAAATTTAAACTTATCTCAGCAATGAATCCGCTCATTCTAAACATTTCCGTCGGGTTGGTAAGTATGGATTATGAGAGGTTCTTTTTACACAACCAATTCAATTTGCTATGTGACGTTTTGATGACTAGTACGATATGTACACTGTCACATTCATCAAACAAATGACCAGTGAAGCGTATGCACACAAAGGTGTAAAATGTGTACGAGTTGTCCATAAAATCGTACAAATTTTACACCTTTGTGTGCATGAGCTTCACTGGTCATTTGTCTGTTGAAGGTGACAGTACTAGTGTACATATCGTACTAGTCATCGAAACGTCACATAGACACTTTCATTGGTTGTGTAAAAAGAACTTCTCATAATGAATCCGTTCAATCTACCCTATTTTCCTGTTTATGTTATAAACTGTTTGCATTGTATGTCCAGCTCTAAAATAAAATGACAATGAACATGAAAATGCCGAACGAACTTAACTTTGGCGAGAAACTGCAATATCTTTATTAAAAAAAGCATGAAAATGTTAATGAGATAAAAAGAAGTTTTAAATAGTTAAATGTATTGCAGGTTATTTTGTTGTGTAAATATATGCTTTGGGCGTTTACAAGACCATATTAATTCTTAAAACAAACTTATTGTTAGTTAATCTAAGTGAGCATTCCTCACATTTTGTGATATTTAAAAAAAAGAAAGTGAAAGAGGTTAATTTTCTATTATTCCATACCTCTGGTCGGCTTCAGCTTCCCCAAGTGAACAACACATGATGTCGGAATTATTAAAACCTGTGGGGAAAAAAGTGAAAATTATTGTGACGCGATGCTTTTTACTTTTGCACAGACATATATATATATATATAGGTAGGTAGAGAAAATGTACATACGGACATACAGAACAAGCAGTGTTGCTATGGCTCGGTCGAATTGATATATGCATTGTCGTTTACGGTCTCCATTGAATAATTTGAACGAGAGGTGATTGAGGAATAATCTCGAAATGCTTTTCAGTTTCTGATATACGAAATGATTTTGCGGTGAGAGTTCATCTGTATCGCAACTCACCTTTGTTCATTGGAGTTCCTTGGAAGTCGTGATCGATCATCTGACCCCAGGTCATCAACAGAACAGAGTGACCTTTTTCGTCAAAGTGACAGGTACCAGTGCTGTGAAGGACATTGCTGACCACTCGAGGACTAGGGAGATGTTTACCAGTCACACTGAAGAGTCGCGGCATGTTTATACCTGTTTTTATTTTTTTTGAAAAGTTATTTTATAACACAATTCTGATCCCCAGCACCACTGAGGACTCCTGAAAGGACGTTGCAGTGTAATTTATGTTTATCATCAAATTACATAGGTACAATAAAGAGTGTGTCATTTTTATCACACACTTTATATGTGGTCCTTTGAAGTTATGATTGCTTTCTACTTTCAAACAGCAATTTCGTTTTTTTCAATGTTTTCTAGAAAAGTGTCCTGAATTTTACTATTTAAAGTATACAAACAGTAGCGGAAGGCTTTGGAAGCTTTATTAAGACAATTGGTATGAAGGTAATTTTATATACATTATGTTGATTGCCGACTTTACCAGGCAATTATATATATATACATGTATAACGACGCATTACATATTTCAAGCATTTGATGCTAGTTGAAATTCATAGTCTGAGAATATTGTATCTTTAATAAGCTATACTGCAGATCATTTAACTTGAGAGAATGATTTTAACAATTTTGCTCTAATGACACGAGGATATATTTTGAAAACAAATTACCTTATTTAATTAAAATATTTCGAATTAAATTTGAATATTTTTATTTTTTTAAATAATTGTGCAACACAAATATCAAAAAACTTATTTTTTTCAGAGAACATTTTGTTTTGGGCATAAAGTTTAAAAGATTATGAACTTTTAGTCTAAAAGTGGAAATCAATGCATGGTAAATGTAGCTGAAGTAAGCAAAAAGCAATACACTTTGTTTTATTGTGGAACATACCATCATCGTACGCAGCCGGTAGGTATCGCAGCTGTGGAGTCAGGGAGGCGCCCCATGTGTGATACTTTAGATTATTACACGTGCCGTCGGCCGTGCGGTAGCAGTCCTTCGGGTTACACTGCGGGACCGGGCAGTTACAATGTGGCTCAATACACTTCCGCCACTTAGCAACTATTTTCGGGTCAGACTGAAGTACTTCAAGTGGTAGTTTTGATCTGTCGAAAAGGATATTAATAGTCATTTCAAAATGAGAATGTAAGTAATTACTCTATTCATGCTAGCTGTCCGGCACGGTCTGAATGAATGAATATGTGCATAGAAGTTAAGCAATTTCATAATACAACTTTCTTTATCAGGTAAGAACATTTATATTTATATTTACAAATCAATGTCATTGTCAATTGGGCAATTGCAAAAAAAACACCAAGACAGAACTGAATACCGGTTTACAGTGTATATCGTATTGGAAGATAATGTCTTACATGCGGAGCAGTTCTTTTGTCGCTCGAATACTGATATACGCCTTGTCATTTAGTTGTGAGATTTTCCCGCGGTCTCCAGAAAACATGAACCGCGCGTGATGCCATAAATGACCTTCTGACATCTTTCGATCATTTCCTGGAAAAATAATACTTCTGGTTTTAAATATTTTATATACAAATGAAGATTTTATTCTTTGGAAACACTTACGTAATGTTTAAATTGTTCGCCGAATGAAAAAGAAACAAAGAAGATTTAACTTTGAACAAATACAGGTATAAGTAAATTTCATAACAAAGAATGTATTATATAAGAATGTGTTACAGTATAAGACTCATTTTCTATTGAAAACTTAACATCTTGCAGTTGGATTTATTTTGTCTTCTTTCTTAACATTCATGCTTTACCTGAGTGGAAATGTTGTTCTTCTAAATGTTTCCTAACGTCTAGTTCCCTGACTGCGGTCTTTATAGAGTGTGATATCATGTCATAAAGGGCTGGGTAATTCAATAAACCGGCAGATCCCGGAAGTGCTGCACCGATTTGTACAAGGGAGATAACTGTCATAAGACTGGTGAAGCTCATCCTCAAAACGGACGCCATCTTGGGTCTGAAAGATTAAACGTATCTACTTATTAGAGATGAACGGGAACGAAGACCTTCTCTCATTATTTTCTTAATCTCACGAGTAATGGTTATGATAAACTTAATTTTAATTTAGAAAATATACTGTATTTGTAGGAGATTTTAAAGAAAATCAAAGCTTTCTTCTGAGTTGGTCACACAGAAACCAGAGTCACTTTATAAAATATTTTGTTTAAAATCAGATATCTATCAAAAATGTTTTACTTAAAGAAACAATTTGCATATTAGTATGCCAGTAAAGAAGACCTTTGGGCATTTTATTATTATTATTCCTGGAGATAGGAGAAATCTCTAAACAAGTGTTATATGATAATGATATTACAATATTGTAGTATGTCATTTGACAAATCACCTGTCATGTATTATTATGTATGTCAACATGCATTCAGGTATGCAACATTATACATTGATACAATAAAAAAAAAACGCTGACAAGGGGCGACCTCGTCTGTGATTTAATGCCTATCAATGGGGTCGTGTTCGATTTATATTCACAAGAAAGTATGAACTATCGAAGGGAACAAACATAAAAATTAAAATGAACATTTTTATGATATTGTATGTGCCAAAGAGAGAGAAACACTATTGAAGTTATCTAGATCATTAATTAACTGCTCTCTTTGACCCATTTACCTTAGCCGAACCCATAAACGACAGCATGATCCCTGGTGATGGAATTATTACCGCCCCCGGTCAGTCATTCAGCAAGAGGTCGTTTATTTATGTGTGAAGTGTTTAGGGATGTTCAGTTTTTATAACCGACAAATGTCACATGGACCCCGTCAATCAAACTTGTGTCCCTGTGTGAAAATTACCTGTTCACATTTGCTCTAAATCTATATAAAGCGGGCCTATGTTGAAATGAGTTGACGCTGATTAGGTTAAAGACTTTAACGAGAAAATAATTACTGTGACTTAATCATCATAGTCACCGTTGTCGTCATCATTTAAATAATAGTATTCATATATTTATAAACGATAAAGATATAATAAGTATATAATTTATATGTTTATATTAATACATATATCACATTAATAAGTTCTCCAGATAAAACAAATTAACAAATCTAGTTAGCGCTTTCCTAAAATGCGATTATAAGGCGTGGTATCTGTAAACGAACAATTACATATTAAGAAACTTATCCCTTTAAAAAAGAGATTTTAATCTGAAATTGTATTTTGTCTTGTAAACTTGCTACGTTTTGTTCTTGATGTTGCATCAGAAAGAATTTTGTCACAAGATACTTCCGCACAGGTAGTGTTAAAGTCAATACTCTATTAGTTTGAAATTGTGCGTTACTTTTATTATAGTAAATAGCTGGATTTTCTATCAAACAAATACAGAGTGGTTATATATACGATAAAACTGATACTCATGCATAACAATAGCATCAAAGTGTTAGACAATCTGACACATTTCATCGATGCGAAATAACATCCACTTAAATATGTTATTTATTCGTCTCATTTTACTAGGTAAGCGAGGTGATGAGGTTATTATTTAAAATCATTTACGTTTTCTTCAACACTTTACATAATTCTGTAGGTCACCTGTGTGAATAAATGTGCTCTCTTTGGTATGTTTTCCTGAGGCGTTTTGACTATATAGGTTCGCTTCTTTGGTTTCTATTCACAAAGATTACCTAGTTATCCAATATGGCTGCTTAACTCAAATATTCAAAAGTTCACTTGGTGCGTATGACTTGAATAGAACGATATGCCTTAGCAAAGAACAAAAGCTACAGTGCAGACTTTGTCATTTTTGAGCAATACAGTTTGTGGACACAATGAGTTCCTTCGTCGATACTGCTCACACTCCAAACAGATTTACTGAACATCTGTTGTCGTTTCATTCGTAACCAATTTATTAACTTGTTGTTCAAGAAAGCTAGTCCATTCAGCAGGATATTGCACACGATATACCATAGAATTCAATGTTTTTAACAGCGTTTTGAATAATTGTTTTAAGACCTGCTGTTACAGTCCGTTAACGTAACCATTTCACATATCATAAACATTGTCATGTTATTATATATCATACCAGACCTGTTGTATCCTTTGATTTAGTGTATAAGTTTGTCTGAACACATTCCAATTAATTTTAAATTATTTTCGATAATTTTGTAGCACACTAAAAATATTTTCCCTTCAACAATTGAAGAATAAACCCCATACTAGCAAGATTATATTGGCAAAATATTTCTGATTTGTTCTTATTTTTGATTTTCATTATAGTTCTATAAAATTACATCTACTCACTGGGAAATATTACAGGGAAATTTTCTCAATGTGAAAGGGGATTGTGCACTAGTGTTTTAAGATTCCTCGCTACGGAGCTCCATGCACAATCCTCTTAGCATTGTTTTTTGACAAATTAAATATTTAAACTGAAACATGACCTTATGCACCTTCTCATCAAATCTGATTTTCCTACGCTATTTTCAGCGAAAACTACACACAAATACTATTCATGCAAACATATACTGTTAATTCACCAATTTTCGTGGGTTTTTTTTATTTAATTAATTTCGTTGGTAATCTTCATCCACGAATATATAGGTCCACCTAATTATTACAAGTTTTACAAAACTAATTTTCCGTGTGAGTGGATACTCATAATCGATGAATGTATGTACAAGTACAAACGAAATGGTAATTTTTCGGAAAACCATGAAGTGTGGGTCCGGGTCTACAAAAATATCTGATTTCACAGAAGTGCAAATGAAATGATGTTTTATCATGGATATAGCAAAATAAAAGTGATATTCTTATACATAAACATGAAAGGAAAAAAAAAATTCATATAAAATTTATGATTCTGAGTATGTACGACTAGGCAGGCAAGAAATGCATGGGTAGCTGTCTTCCTACCACAGTGTCTCATCATAACCGATGGGTGATACAGTCTTAAAAGTATGTTAGAGTACATATTTTCATATAATACTGCTATCCAACCCTTCCATTCAGAAATATAATATGAATTTGGAAGTGAAAATAATACCATCAAACTTAATTAATGCTCTTCATTACAAGGTGTGTTTGTATATAAAGGTAGATATAAATAAACTAGCATCACGTCAGCACCAGTTTACTGCGATAGGAAGTAAAATCGTGCCCATCGCCCAGGCCACAGCAAAGTACATGAGTACCGTAAATAATCTATTAAATGTCCCATTGTTAACAACACTGATGCATTGGTTAGAACAGACAATGGATGACTATGTAAATGTTAAAAAAAGAATTATTTGTATCGGAAAAACGTTAATTATCAACAAAATTAACAGTCTCGTGCCAAAATAAAGATCAAATGCGTTTTTCTTTCTCAATTTCAGGTAGTTTTACAAATTCCTAAAGACAATGGTGATGATATTGAAATAGGCATTTGCATCACATAAAGCATTGTTTCATTCACATTATTGTTATAGCTCTTTGCGTTAACGTTTTAAGGAGTAAACGGATTATACAAATGACATGATATATTTTTGTTGCGCCATTTTGTTCTGGGATATTTATGAAATATTGCTGTCATAGAAGGTTATGTCTCTTTTTCCTGCAGTTGTTTCAACAATATGGACCTGTGTTTGATATTATGGCATACTTTTATGTAATATTTATTTTTGGACCATGTCACTTGTATATTAGCATAATGAAATAGATACATAGAACAAAACCCGCGCAATAGATATTTCCAAGAAAATAACAAGTGAACACAGAATTGTCATCGAAACTGTAATTTAAATTAAAATGAATGCAACTAAGACATAGTATTAAAAGAAAACAAAACAAGGAGATCGTTGACATATGCAATGAGCATATCAACGACAGCCGCCATGGAACTTTAAGTAAAATCCAAGTAATGTCACGTCCTACAAGCGAGAACAAAGGTAGTAACAATGAGACAATACTAATGAAACAGCATAATACAAAAGTATCGACCTTCATATTACACAATGAAGTAGAATGTTTTCTAGCGAATTCATGAAAGCGATCATAATGAAAAGCGATTGTAAATTCAGAAGTATATGTAGTAAATCGATATTCAAGAGACTTTCAAAATGGAATATATCAATGCGGTTCGTAACAATTATTATCTATGTGACGTAAATGGATTATTGATGGTGTTCGTATGTCAAACGTCGGCAGATACAAATATAATGAATTCGCCTGCGGTTTTTTTTTTATCTGTTCTGGACCACGTTGTCCGACAATTGCCTCGAGCGAAATGGTCTGGTGATCGATACATGTTCGATTGTAGGTCGCCACACAGATGGGTCAATTATTACCTGTACGGTCATCTCGGACATTGCCTTTACCTTGTTATAAAACACCGGTAAATATAATTGTATGGTCGGCAGTTTTTGTGATATACGTAGTATCATTACACAGGGATATTATTGTTTATAAATCAATCGTCTTCCCGAGGAATGAGTAAGCAAGCTTTGAATATGAAAGATTTAAGATTGCACGTTCACCATTATGGCATTTCCTTGTTTCTTATACAAATCAGACAATAACACAAGGTCCTGATGTATATTTCAGACGGAAAAAACTGTCTTTTTATTAATTTAAATTATTTTTATTTATTTCAATATAAAACTTCATCTTGCAATTCAACGCGTATATGATATTTCCTATTTCAAATGTTATTTTTCAATTTGTATTAAATATTGTTGATCAATTCAATATTAAATTATATAGATTACATTTATTATGTACAAATAACTCACAAAATACGTTTTTATGTGGCAAGCCAGGTGTATGTTTCACTTTGATGTGTAAATATTCTGGCAGAATTTTTATCCGGAAATGAAAAGCTTAATATTTGCCTTGGAAGTTGACTGGCACACAAAGTCTTCGTTATAATGACATTAGGCCCCAATAAATACCGACGAAGTTACGAAACCTTATAGGTATAACCACAGGTTCTAAATTAGATTTTGGTATAAAATATATAAACTATTATTATGACTCAAATGATATGAAATGAAATCCGAAAATATGCATAATTAGCATTAAACGGGTATCAGTTGACGCTTGGTGTTGACCAAGCAATATCTGCCCCTGTTGTTATCCAGGATACTGAATTAACACCACCAACACAAATTGCAATATATCGTGTATCTTAATGCTATTTTAATAGAGAATTGGTGTGTAAGTGCACTAGTTGTCAGTATGATGTGACCGGGTACATTATATGTACTATATGTTTGAGTGCTCTTCGGCGTGTTATTTCAGTGAAGTAGCACTTTAAAAACGAATTAGATCATTTCTCTGTCGGGGTATTTTTACGGAGTATTTGTATTAGGCACCCTGTGTTCCTAGGCACTCTTTTGTTTCGTTTTTACAGTTACCTCCCCTTAATTTCATTTTGGATATGTTTACAGCACATTTGGTCCAGGACACTGATGTTAACTATGTAGCTTAGCCGGTTAGAACGATAATATAACAACCTGAAGTTTAGGGTTCGAATCGAGGTCTGACCTTTTTTAACTTTTACATTCAGAGCACTATTGTTGATTTATGTTTTTTTTTATTTCATTTGTTTTATTCTCTCTTAAAAGTCCCGCATGGTATGGGTTTCTTTTCATAAATTATTTATCAATGGTAAAGTCAGGATAGAAAAAATGGTTTCCTATGCGACGTTACAGTTTTTGGCACTGGTACGGAGATCTTAAATCGTCTTTTGATGCTTCCTACTTATCTTTAGAAGTCTAAACATGTATCATTCTACGTTGTATTTGCTCTTATGTCTAATATGCCTGTTGTGTAAAGTTTATTTGATCATTTTTACGTCTGTGACGTATTGCACATGTCATTTATAGTTACGTCATGTTCTGGTAGATATCGTATCAACCATAAATCAATCATAATTCAGTTAATAGTCGGTATATGCACATGTCGATGATCAAAGCAAAGTTATTTTCTCGTAAAGAGATTACAAGGAAACATTCCTCGTAATGATGTTTTAACTATGTTCCCGATTATATTTCTATTCTATCTAATTAATTAAATGTTTGATCACTTCTTATTCGGTTTTAAATCTCGAAATTTTCCATATTTAGATTAATGAAAGATATATTTGTCTTGCCATTCACTAAAAGGAAAACATCATTATGTTAGAAACGCACACATAGGTCAATCAGCTGTTTTGCAAGCCAGGTAGGACCTCCCAATGTATACAATACTAGGCCATTGACTCATTGTATCAATATTCCAGACGAAATTTTTTCATCAATAATGCAGGTTTTTTTTAATTAATTTTTTTATGATATATCAATAAAGAAGTCTTGTCGATCATATCAACACCGGTACTGAATAATACCTGATGTTTTCCTATACTAGATTTACTCTTTAAAGGAAAACAGTCGAACTCAGAGGAAATAAGTTATTCAATCAAAACAAAGAAATATAATTTTCCTACTGTCTAAAATTATATATACCTGTCATGATGCAGTAGAAAACATGGAGTTCGGTAGAAATGTCTACCCATTACAACTTCCGGTCACTTCCGCTTAACATTTAGCAATGTACAATTCAAAGTTTACGTACCCTTATCACAAATTTTGTTCCGTTTAGTTTTGTTTGAAGACACTGTTATCAATCTAGTACGATTCCAACATTTAACAAACGTTAACGTGTAGGATACCAAGGTTTAATATTATACACAATTTTTAATTTTATCCTCTCGCTATATAGTTTATCGTGAATATGTTGTTTCAGTCATTGTAAGATGTTTATCACCTTGTCAGTGACTTTTTCTTTTTTCGATGGTTAGATGTTTTAAATGACAGTGTCAAATAACCACGTGTGATGATAAACAAGTGATCTAACTACCAGGTATTAAATCAAAATCGATTTTAACTATTCGAGACCCACTGCAATTTTGATAATCCATATCTTTAACCTTTGGATCAACGAGAACTTACAAACATGATACATTGTGTTTTTTAATTTAATAAGTAATATAGAAACACCGATAACTTCGTTTGGTAAACAATGTATGACTCGTACTCTGCCCGGGCTTAGCATTTGTGTTATATAGCACTAACTTGCCTAGAAATACCAGCTATGCAGACCACTGCAAAAGCTCCACATGTTTAAAATAAATGCTTTGATGGTGCAATACATTACAGATCGATATTTTCGATATGATCATATTGACCAATCATGTGAGTACCTAGATCGAAATGTATAATTAATGTACACATGGATAAGATTTGCAAAGATATTCCCGCACACAACTACTATAAGTTTCCTCACGCCCACCTCATTTGATAAACTTGCTAGGAGTTTGTAAACTTGTTTATTTACCCACTAGTGCGTAACAAGCAGGACGTTATTTCATTGGTTAATCTTCTAATGTAACAATTCTTATTAACGTTATCTTCCAATGTGACGTCATAGTTTACAGTAATTGTTTCCCTGATTTGAAATAAGAATAATGATTTCTCAAGAGAAATATATAGTTTTCTAAAAATAGTTTATTAAGGTTGTGGAAGAAAACAAGGTCCCTATTATCGTGGCGGTTGGTTATCATGTTTACCTAACTCGTGAGGAAATTTTCCAATTAAAATTAACTCGAACTTGATAGAAATGACAACCAACCACCAGACGTTTGGGAACCTCTATATGTACGACACAATATAATTACGACAGGTTCTTTATATATTAACCCTTTGGTTCAGCATACACTTGTATACATAACATGTTGCGACTATCAGTTTGATATGTAGTAAATATACACAATTTACGAAATAAGACCAATTATGACTTGTACCCTGTCTGGCATGTATTGATATGATGTTATCTTATGTGTAGAATAAAGCTACAATGTTACGTATATCACTAATATTACATTTTTTAAGAAGGGGATGTGAATTCATTTGGATTCAAACCCTTATCCGCAACCATAGAAATGCAGAGAAATCTTCTCGGTTTCTTAGAGAGACAAGACTTGCGAAATATAAAAATCTAGAATTAACTTATATATGCATTAAACATTTTGGAATCAAAATAAAGTATAATGAAAGCATGAGTAATGTACCGGAGCTAATTCCGATGATCCATTTCGAAAAAGAGAATGTATCACTCGCGATTATCGTTAACCCTAACATATTCATTCTCACCTGAAGTGGTAAAGGTTCATTTCCATTTAATTGGGAGTTTGGTATTTCACAGAGACTTTAGGGTTTCAAAGAATATATCATTATATGCCCGTTAAAGAATGGTTAATAAACTAAATATTTTCCAAAAAATTAAATATTTATATCAACGTACTAATTATTCGAAATAATCTACCATATGCCTGCTGTGTACAGAAACAAGATAACATTTTCAAAATCATTGTATACTTGTATACTTTGTATACACAGGTTTCATTACCCTGTGTCTGAGGGTACGAAATATTACAGTCTACTCTTTGAAATAATTCAAAAGAAAAGAATATTGCCTTTGTCAGTCTTTGGCAGGGCAGGACTCTCACTGTGATACCGAAATAGTAAATACATACTTAACACAATATATATATATAATTACACTCATTGAGTATTCCACACGGAAACGTACAAAAATGTCAAATCAACGTTAGAAAAAACATTAAACGATAACTGAATTATCATGTAAATGTAAAAGTCTAAAGATGTTTTCTGTCAAGAAAAACATTTTCCAAAAGTGGCATGCAATATTATCTTGAGGTTTGAAATGATAAATGCGACTTACCTAGTGATCGACTCTGTGGAAGTGATGGAGGGTTAGCTATGCGCTTCCCGTTCTCTGTGGTGATTGACACAAGGCAGTATATAAACTGACAGTCAATGACGACAGGTAAATACAAAGCTTCTGACCCTCGTGAATAAACCTGGACAGTTATCTTCGGTCATTGCAAGCGTCCTTCAAACGTACCGATATGTTTAATGCTTGTTTTACTTATGAACAATGACATTGTCAGATTGACCTTCTAGTTGAAATAAAGATTACGCAGTCTTAATGACTCTGTTAACAGGTTTATTGTTATACGCTGCAAGCATAATTAAATTAGGCCTATACAAAACATATACTACAATAGATTATTCTTAGAAATTGAGATAGTTACAATAGAATATTCTTAGTAATCAAATGTGTAACAATATATTATTTTTAGTAATCAAAATAGTTCAAATAATTATTCTTTGTAATCAAAATCGTTATTATAAATTATCATTCTTAATCAAAATAGTCAAAATAGACTATTCTTTAATCAAAATAGAAACAATATAATACTCCTCTTAATGAAAATATTTACAATAGATTATTTTTAGGAATCCAATACGTGACAATTTATTATTCTTTCTTTTCCAATCACAGTAATGTTTATAAATTCTACTTTTTAAACTAAAAGTGTAAATACATTAAATTATCAACATTTTTGAAGACGTTTTTATACATGAAGGAGAAATAAGAATTAACTATATGTATTATAAAAGCTCTGCACATTCAAAAAACAATGAAATATGTGTATATGTCTCTCAAATGACGAGACCAGGTAAAATTACAAAGCAGTACGTACACGTACATCTCAGATGACGAGACGAGGTAAATTCATGTTTGTGTTGATTGTGACCCCTCTAACGACCCCCAGACTACTCTATGTTCCTCCCTTTTCAGTTCTGCTATGCATACATCCACAACGAGACGCCGTATGCTAATGTAGTGTGAAGATGATGATGCGATGTCATCCTTTTGAGTATGTTTTGTTCACCTTTAATAATGTTGAGTTAGCGTCACGCTATTGTTGTCGCTGTCTGTGTATATATACCAGCTATAAACAGAGTTGTGGGTTAACTTTGGCCAAGATTAAGTATTGTCAGTCTTAAAACATTGAAACACGCGTAGAAAATTTGATGGAATAAGAATATAACTTTGGGTGTCATTTAACAAATCTTCGAAGTAAAATGAATATTTGTTATACCCCTGCTATTATTTCCATACATTAAGTTTTTCCTCTAGAATAAAGCAGTAACAGTATGACTCCTGTTTCGATATGACACAAATCAGACTTAATCTCCCTAAAGCTTCATCTTACAATCCATATCAATACTCTTTATTATTCCAAATAATTTCAGCTTTCAAACAATTTTAAGCAGCTGTTTTGTCGCATTGTTCTTTCATGTCTTAATAGCTAACTTTAAATATGAAATAATTTAATGAATATTTAATATCTTACAATCCATAACAATACTCTTTATTACTCCAAATAATTTCAGATTTCAAACAGCTTTAAGCAGCTGTTTTGTCGCATTTTTATTTTTTGCCGTAATAGCTAACTTTAAATATGAAATATTTTAATGAATATTCAATATCATACAATCCATATCAATACTCTTTATTACTCCAAAAAAATCAGATTTCAAACAGCTTTAAGCAGCTGTTTTGTCGCATTTTTATTTTTTGTCGAAATAGCTAACTTTAAATATGAAATATTTTAATGAATATTCAATATGTTGACAAGTAGGAATCCTTTGAAATATACCCTACGTATTGCTTCGATATATTTAGGTGTGAAACACTTATTAGAGTCAAAACGACTACTTTCGTTACTTAATGATATTAATCCTATAACAGCACTGCGTTTAATATAGATCCATTCTAACCAGACCTTATTTCCAAAAAGGTTATTTACATATTGGATCAAATATTAATTTACTTATCTTTAATCAATATTCAAGACTTTGTTTGAAATCAATTTATCCTTGTAGATGATTAAGGATTGTTCATGCATGTTATATTCACAGAATAATTCGTGACTATATTATTAGTTTATTACTGTTTTTCTGCTCCACATAACACAGGTGTAGACATTTCTGTAATGTAACTCAATACACATACCTGCCAACCCCGGATATACTGGAAGAGGGTGATGACCCTCTTTCTAAAATAAAAAGAGGGTCATAGCGTGTGACGTCTTTTTTGAAACAAATATAAGAAAAGAAGATATTAAATAAGACCTTTGTTATTTTAATTATGCAAAAGGTATATTATAGATTCATTGAACTGTTCTACCAGCAGATCCAGCTGATCCTCATTTACAATACCTGGGAATCTCTTCATGAAATTCAAAGCTAAAAATAAAAAGATATATCAACAACACAACTCATCAAATTAATTCATAATAAAATATATGATACTGTGTTTTCACAGATTTTTGTATCTGTCAATAGAATGGTTCTGACAATAAGAAGTCACTCCCTGTTTATATAATATACCAATTTTATATGAGTAAGGTTTGACTTTTTATTGTTATAACCATTTTTATTGACAAAAACAAATGCCTGTGCGTGTTCTTGAATGTCTAGTAACATCGTTTCTGGCACCAGATCCAACTGAAATATGCGATTTACAAAGTATGCCGAGTGCATCGTCAGAAAATTACAATAACTATTGCCACTTTATGAACAAAATATATGCTAGGTAATTGTCTTGTGTTGTACCAAATGTTATCATCAACATTTGGATATTGAAAGTCAAAAAAGTTCTTTAATCAAAATAATGATAATAAGTAAATAATTTTAAGGTAAAAAAAGGACATTATAACCAACTGAGTATTGAGATCAAAGGCAGAGAAACCCATCTAAACACAACTGTAGATGTTTTTCATGTGTTGTCATGTGACTTTATATCAAATTTTTGTCGCACATCCGATGTCGGGAATCCAGAAAGCACAGTCCTCTGACAAGGTATAAGTGCCATAAGTGACCGAGGTGAACTTGCAATACGCATAGTTCAGTGTCTCGTTTCTACGTACTGGCATCACTCCTGACCAATGTCCATCAATCTGACCTACATGCGGTCCATATTATAATATACTGCTCTACTGTTGATTGGTCAAGCACTATATCAGACAGATTCTTGACAGGTCTGTGATTTATTGACACTAAACCATTTAAAGAGAAAATTTACAGCCAAGTTTATTGCCTTTACATTTTTACGAATACTGTTTCGTCACGGAGTTGCTCAGAGCACTCAAGTGGTCACTGATAAAATATGTATGCTGTGATATTTATTTCAAATTCATTTGTGTGGAAATTGAAAAAAAAAAAATTTTAATCGCTATTTCTTTGTGTCTGAGTTATAGCGAAAACAGTATATTCCATGGACAATTGTCCATTGTCAAGCGCAAAAATTAAGATATCCACAAGTTGTACATGTATTATTTTTGGATTATATTACGTCTTGTTAAAGACAATGTTCAGTCTTCGAACCCGGGGTTATACTAAACAAGAAACAACACATATCATATATCTGGGGTTTCATAGATAACATCCAGCATACATAATGAACCCAGTAATTGTATAGTTAAGACACACATAGTGTACCCAAGGCTGTAACATATATGATAGAACACTCATAGTGTTACCAGGGGTGTAGTAGATAAGATACAACTTACATAGTGAACCTATGGCTGTAACATATATGATAGCACACTTATAGTGTTCCAAGGGGTGTAGTAGATAAGATACAACATGCATAGTGTATCCAAGGCTGTAACCTATATGATAGAACACTCATAGTGTTACCAGGGGTGTAGTAGATAAGATACAACATACATAGTGTACCCAAGGCTGTAACATATATGATAGAACACTCATAGTGTTACCAGGGGTGTAGTAGATAAGGTACAACATACATAGTGTACCCCAGGCTGTAACATATATGATAGAACACTCATAGTGTTACCAGGGGTGGAGTAGATAAGATACAACATACATAGTGTACCTATGGCTGTAACCTATATGATAAAACACGCATAGTGTTCCCAGGGGTGTAGTAGATAAGATACAACATGCATAGTGTATCTAAGGCTGTAACATATATGATAGAACACTCATAGTGTTACCAGGGTTGTAGTAGATAAGATACAACATACATAGTGTACCCAAGGCTGTAACATATATGATAGAACACTTATAGTGTTCCGAGGGGCGTAGTAGAAAAGATACAACATACATAGTGTACCTATGGCTGTAACCTATATGATAGAACACTCATAGTGTTCCGAGGGGTGTAGTAGATAAGATACAACATGCATAGTGTATCCAAGGCTGTAACCTATATGATATAACACTCATAGTGTTCCCAGTGATGTAGTAGATAAGATACAACATACATAGTGTACGCAAGGCTGTAACATATATGATAGAACACTCATAGTGTTACCAGGGGTGTAGTAGATAAGATACAACACACATAGTGTACCCCAGGCTGTAACATATATGATAGATCACTCATAGTGTTCCCAGTGATGTAGTAGATAAGATACAACAAACATAGTGTACCCCAGGCTGTAACATATATGATAGATCACTCATAGTGTTACCAGGGGTGTAGTAGATAAGGTACAACATACATAGTGTACCCAAGGCTGTAACATATATGATAGAACACTTATAGTGTTCCCAGGGGGGTAGTAGATAAGGTACAACATACATAGTGTGCCCAAGGCTGTAACATATATGATAGATCACTCATAGCGTTACCAGGGGTGTAGTAGATAAGGTACATCATACATAGTGTACCCAAGGCTGGAACATATATGATAGAACACTTATAGTGTTCCCAGGGGTGTAGTAGATAAAGTACAACATACATAGTGTACCCCAGGCTGTAACATATATGATAGATCACTCATAGTGTTCCCAGGGGTGTAGTAGATAAGGTACAACATACATAGTGTACCTATGGCTGTAACATATATGATAGAACACTCATAGTGTTACCAGGGGTGTAGTAGATAAGATACAACTTACATAGTGTACCCAAGGCTGTAACATATATGATAGAACACTCGTAGTGTTACCAGGGGTGTAGTAGATAAGATGCAACATGCATAGTGTATCTAAGGATGTAACCTATATGATAGAACACTCATAGTGTCCCCAGGGGCGTAGTAGATAAATTACAACATATATAGTGTACTCCAGGCTGTAACATATATGATAGAACACTTATAGTGTTCCCAGGGGTGTAGTAGATAAGATACAACATGCATAGTGTATCCAAGGCTGTAACCTATATGATAGAACACTCATATTGTTACCAGGGATGTAGTAGATAAGGTACAACATACATAGTGTACCCAAGGCTGTAACATATATGATAGAACCCTCATAGTGTTACCAGGGGTGTAACATATATGATAGAACACTCATATTGTTACCAGGGATGTAGTAGATAAGGTACAACATACATAGTGTACCCAAGGTTGTAACATATATGGTAGAACACTCATAGTGTTACCAGGGTTGTAGTAGATAAGATACAACAAACATAGTGTACCCCAGGCTGTAACATATATGATATAACACTCATAGTGTCCCCAGGGATGAAGTAGCTAAGATACAACATACATAGTGTACCCAAGGTTGTAATATATATGATAGAACACTCATAGTGTCCCCAGGGGCTTAGTAGATAAATTACAACATATATAGTGTACTCCAGGCTGTAACACATATGATAGAACACTTATAGTGTTCCCAGGTTTGTAGTAGATAAGATACAACATACAATAGAACACTCATAGTGTTACCAGCCAGGGGTGTAGTAGATAAGATATATATGATAGAACACGCATAGTGTTACCAGGGATGTAGTAGATAAGGTACAACATACATAGTGTACCCAAGGTTGTAACATATATGGTAGAACACTCATAGTGTTACCAGCCAGGGGTGTAGCAGATAAGATAGAACATACATAATGGACCTATGGCTGTAACATATATGATAATTCACTCATAGTGTTTTCAGGGGTGTAGTAGATAAGATACATAGTGTTCCGAGGGGCGTAGTAGATAAGATACAACATACGGGTGTAGTAGATAAGATACAACACACATAGTGTACCCAAGGCTGTAACCTATATGATAGAACACTCATAGTGTTCCCAGGGGTGTAGTAGATAAGATATATATGATAGAACACGCATAGTGTTACCAGGGATGTAGTAGATAAGGTACAACATACATAGTGTACCCAAGGTTGTAACATATATGGTAGAACACTCATAGTGTTACCAGCCAGGGGTGCAGTAGATAAGATAGAACATACATAATGTACCTATGGCTGTAACATATATGATACCAGGGTTGTAGTAGATAAGATACAACATACGGGTGTAGTAGATAAGATACAACACACATAGTGTACCCAAGGCTGTAACCTATATGATAGAACACTCATAGTGTTACCAGCCAGGGGTGTAGCAGATAAGATAGAACATACATAATGGACCTATGGCTGTAACATATATGATAATTCACTCATAGTGTTTTCAGGGGTGTAGTAGATAAGATACATAGTGTTCCGAGGGGCGTAGTAGATAAGATACAACATACAATAGAACACTCATAGTGTTACCAGCCAGGGGTGTAGTAGATAAGATATATATGATAGAACACGCATAGTGTTACCAGGGATGTAGTAGATAAGGTACAACATACATAGTGTACCCAAGGTTGTAACATATATGATAGAACACTCATAGTGTTACCAGCCAGGGGTGTAGTAGATAAGATAGAACATACATAATGTACCTATGGCTGTAACATATATGATAGAACACTCATAGTGTTACCAGGGATGTAATAGATAAGATACAACATACATAGTGTACCCAAGGCTGTAACATATATGATATACTACATAGTGTTCCCAAGGATGTAGTAGATAAGATACAACATACATAGTGTACCCAAGGCTGTAACCTATATGATAGAACACGCATAGTGTTACCAGGGATGTAGTAGATAAGGTACAACATACATAGTGTACCCAAGGTTGTAACATATATGATAGAACACTCATAGTGTTACCAGGGATGTAATAGATAAGATACAACATACATAGTGTACCCAAGGCTGTAATATATATGATAGAACACTCATAGTGTTACCAGGGGTGTAGTAGATAAGATACAACATACATAGTGTACCCAAGGTTGTAACATATATGATAGAACACTCATAGTGTTACCAGGGATGTAATAGATAAGATCCAACATACATAGTGTACCCAAGGCTGTAACATATATGATAGAACACTCATAGTGTTCCTAGAGGTGCAGTAGATAGGATAAGGAATCTTTAATAATTATGCAATAATCGCACTTCTGCAGGAGCAATAAATGCACTTCTTTCCAATAACCCTCTACGGAAAGATAGAAACGCTCATCGCAAATATACCGGTGTTTTTGTTTTTGCAGTATTTGCTTTATTTTGACCATTCATTTTTGTTCGTACTTGATATTTTCATGCATTATTCCGTTGTGATGTCATTATCAAATATCTCAGCTATAGGATTTACATCGACATTATTAATTGCGATGCATGAAAAATGTATCAAGTCTCAATTTTATTAATCGGGTTTTTTTTCAATGAACTAAAACATTGGCTCATATGACGGTTTTATAATAATATTGATATTTCCGCATCATGATACTGTAAAAGTTTAGATTATCGCGGGTGAAAATTTTCGGGTTTGCAATGGTTCTTGAAATGTATATATTCTTTATATCTGTAATGTGTAAACAAATATCCGCATGTAGATATACTCATCGTAATAAGCATTGTCACACCGACCGCGAAAATTGATATTTTTACAGTATACATTTATTATACACAACCGGTTTTCATCCTCACACAACATTGTCTTGATTTATGCTGATCCAAGATTTTTCACATATTATAACATATCTTATTTGTTTAGCACTAGCTATTTTGTGTACCGCTGGGAGATATACATATGTAGTAGACGATGATTAATATATGACCATGTAGTATATGTTGCGTTAGTCTACTGATTTATTTAACGTTTAACAGAAGATGTTGACATTTACTGCTAATATTCATGCGGGTTCACGCTTGTGGTTTGTGCATGGTTTACACTTTGATCTTAGATTTATTGACATTAAATATGGTAATTTATTCAATTAATCATGCATCAACATCAGACGTTAAAAAAATATCAAATACAATGACAGCAGATTACAAATACAAATATCTGCGGATGTTTTTATAGTCAACTTACAGATATAAAAAGACATGCGCATAATGCATCATACAAATAAAAAGAATAAATGTTTTGTTCAGTGAATTTATTTCAGTGAATTTAATAAAATTGTGATATTTAAACTGTCATGAAAAGATAATTACTTGTAAATGGAAAGATTATGTGGAATATGTTTTTTAATATGACAGTTCGTGTAATCAAAGGATATGTATGCGCGGCTCTTTACGTAATACACAATAATCCTTTCTTCAAAAGAAAAATGTTCACCCCTACCTAATTGCAGGGTAAAAAATGGAAATTTCAACTCAAATGGCAAGATTCTAAATTGTTAAGCCAGAGATTACCTTGATAATTTGTCACTCCATGATCGTACACCAAGGATTAAGAATTTGTGTTTCATCTCTGTAGCAGGGAATGCGTTGTTCCTCTAGTCTTAAAAACGAAAGAATTGTTTATGAAAAAAGACAACTTTGATCTACGCCTTTTATCCAGCTATACAAAGATGCCTTTTAATTGTACAACTTGGACGTCATTCAATTGTCGTCATAGTGACCCCAACATTTTTTGTGCAGAGTGTCTGTAGAGGGATGGTGGATATCTCAACTTGAGAGGGACAATGTACGACCATCATGGCGTCATACAAATGACTGGGGATTGCCCCGTCTCAACTATTAGACTAAATATCCGACATCACCTATTCGAGGAAAGAGAATATGAAGATCGTTTAGAGGTAAGACCGAAAGAGAGATCACCAGTCAGAGAGGATCACACATTTATTCAACAAAAAACAACAAGATAATATCTAAGTGTCGACAAAACCATAATTAGACTCAAAATCGATAAAAATATGGTAAAATATAAACAATGGAATGATTTACATGGAAACCATTGAAACAGTGCAAGGAGAATAAGACCAGGTGTTTCAGAAGGGTAAGCGTCTTCTGCTACATCGATGACTGCCGCCACGTAAATCTAAGTCGAATAGTAATGACATGTCCTCATATTGAGAACTCGGGTAGTGAAACCAAAACCAGAAAGCACTCTAATGAGCAAAATGAAAAGTATCGACCTTTATATCAAACAGAGAAATAGCTTACTGTTTTGCGGGATCCTGATGAGGACCGTATAATTGGTCCATAGTCTTCATCAACCTGCCTATTATGAAACCCTGTGTTTGTCCGTCTGCATTAGAAATCTATCACTAAGGTATTCTCTTCTTTTTAAAAATAAATAAATGTGTGATCCTCTCTGATTGGTGATCTCTTTACGTTATTACCTTTAACAGATCTTAATAAACTCGCTCCCCAAATAGGTGATGTTAGATATTTATTTCTAGATTTGAGACGGTGCATTTCCTAGTCACAATATTTCATAACGTCATGATGATCATACGATATCTCTCTCAAGTTGAGATTTCCACCATTCCTCTACAGACAAACTGCACAAAAGGTGTTGGGGTCACCATGACGACAAGTGATGACAAATGACGTTTAATATAATGGGTTTCACCTGAAAAAGTAGCACATACCCGAGTATTGACAATTAAAGGTATGAAAGTGGATCCCTGTACTTGTTTGATTATGTAGTTCTGTAAAATAACGATCTGGATACTTTCTCCAGTGCCGGTGTTAAGGAGAATTGCCATCAATTGCCTTAGGATGGGTATTGTATGAAACGAATTTTTTGTATATATTGTATATTAGAAATAGCTCATTTGGTAGCATTATATCATACACTGTCTTCCGTAGAAAAAGTATAATTTGTGAAGGACGAACACAACTTTGGTAACTTGTTTAAATTGATGTGTTGACATTCCTGTTGGCAAGATTATATTTCAGATCAAGTCACACACATTATTGAGAAATCAGAGATTTTTGCGACTAAACTTTCGTCGTATTTCAAATATTAAACAGTTTTTTGGGTACATACGTTTGTGACTAAATAATACTAGAGATTGTACAATTAGGACATTCTAATACATATTAATAGGCCCTTTGTACTTTATTTGAACTATGTTTAGCAACACATTTTCTTTATTTCCATTGCAGATTTCAAAGTTTGCCTCAGTCTTTCCATATTTGTACATACATTAAAATTTAATGTAAAAAATTAAATTGATTTAGCTAAGCACAAATTAGGTTATATTAATTGGTTGGTTGTTACCTAAGCCTAGCGGAGCATATGCATGTAAGAGTTATCTCCCCTATAACTTCCTCTTGCTATCTCAGAATCCATGGTAAGCACAATCATATTTTGTCAAAACAAATTTTAAGTTTTTGTATCTAAATTTTCGCTATTTTCTGGGTGTTAGTTATGGCACGGACTTGGATAGCATCTAATTCCGTGGTTATGGTCATTTATTTGGAATATGATGGTAGGCCATTTTGTCTACCTTTGATGCAAGTTATTATATTTATCAATGGTACGGGATCACTAGGGTTACGTAGGTGCTGGAGTACCTGTGTATTAGGGGTAAGGCGACGAGTCTGACGCACGCGGTGAATTACGTGTTGCACGTGAATTACCTGGGGTAGGGGGTGTACAGGTGTTANCCCAACCCCAACCCCACCCCCGGCCAATTTGGTAGGGAGCAGCATAGAGTTAAAAAAAAATGGTGTTACTCTCTGAGCCATTTGGTGTATGCTTTCAGGTTTATAGGCGTTGGCATACTACCGACATTCTAGGACAGATCCTTTGAGACTTGGAGCTAAACGAACAGACGCTCAGGAACAGCCGCGCTCAGTCGCTTGATTTTGCCTTGTTTTTGTATTTACCACAAATAAAAGCGCTAGCTGCACCGCAGTCAGCTATTTCCTATATTACAGTGTTGAGTTGTAATTGATAAATGATTTATGTTCGTTTGAACTGGTGAATTAGAGCATAACAGCATTTATAAATAGATATGGTCGACTTGCTATTTGTTTGTCTTAAGTTCGTTGGAGTTACCTCCCCTATTGCACTACTGTAGTGTACGATATATTTTAATAATAAGTGGTTATTTTAGCATTCCGAGTTATTTGGGTAAATAGCTGTTTTTTCGTATCGGATGTTTCATTGGTTCTGTGGTATTTGTATGTTTACATGTTCGCCGTTTTTGATGCTCTGGGTCTATCTTGTCCTTAATTTGGAGCAGTGAGGTGGGTTTTTACACATGTGTGCATTTCGTTGTACATAGTTAATGTGTTGTGATTTATTGGTAATGTCAGGTTTAATCACATATCAGATGAATAAACCAAGTGCTTTTAAACATTATCTGTTAATTTGTCAATTTTTGACCAAACATAATTTGTTTTGAATGCTCAGAGTTAAATGTATAGTGTTGAGTAACAGAAATTGATTTGAAATGTTCTCCAATTTAAATTAATTCTACCTGATTCAATTAGTCGAATAGCTTTGAGTGATCACAAAATAAATTGAATTGTTTTTAGTATTAATTTTCAATATTTCTGCCTTGAGTTAAATTCAGCATGCCTAAGACTAAAGCGAACTCCAGGACGGTTCCAGTTAAGGTTCATGGTACCAGGAAGAGGGGCCAGGAGGTTGCTGCTACTGGGTCAGCAGGGTTATCCGAGGAACAGCTGTCACGGGTGGCTGATTCTGTGTTTAACAGGATGGCCCCAAGATTTAAGGAGTTAATAACTCCCATCAGAAACCCTCCAGCAATAGGTGAGATCATTGGTCAGCCCATTACAGTTGAGGAGGGTTTTAACGATAGTTATCCCTCTCCCAATGCCATTACCGGTGTACAGGAGGAATTGGCGGCTAATGTGCCTGAGTGGCTTCGCCAGAAAATCATAAATGGCGAATATGTTGATTTAGGGCTATTATTGGCCAAGCCAGTCAACCTGGAGCAGTCAGCTAAGTTTACGTTAGTAGGGGTGAACTGCGTATGTCTGCAAAGACCCAGTCTGCAAAAATTGCAGATATAGATAAATGGACAGATGCCTTTCTGGGTTTTGTCATTCTGTATGGGTCAGCCCACCCTACCTAAATGGCCGGGTTGTTGAAATACATGCATACTGTCCGGCTGGGCACTCGTCGCACTTCCGGTTTTGGTTGGAAGCTCTATGATGAGCAATTTAGGTTAAGGAAGGACATAAATCCTTCCGCCTCTTGGGGTGTGGTCGACCAGGAGCTCTGGCTCCTTTATCTCTACATAGATCAGCAGCCACATCAGATTGCAACTTCATCTGTAAATGCTAATGCACAGCTGAAATGCTATGACTTTAATTACAATAATAACTGTAATAAGAGCCCATGTCATTACTTGCATACATGTTTACGTTGCAGTGGTAACCACCCTTCCATGAATTGTTATCGTACTATGAATACCAGGTACTCTAATTTTTCGATCAAGAGGTTTCCGAAATGGCAGAAGTTTCAGGGCCCAGTCAGTCGTTGGTGTACGGTCTGCACGAGGATCAACTAGAGCTACAGACTCGAGCATTTAGTCCTATTGATGTAAATACTTTGGAAATGAGCATTCAGCTCTACCCAAAGCGATATTGCTCGTGAACTAGTTCAGGGGTTTGTTAACGGTTTTCAATTAAGATATCATGGGCCTCGTGTAGCTACAAATTGTAAAAACTTAGTTTCAGTTAAGGAAAATGAAAGTGCAGCCTTGGCCAAAGTGTTAAAAGATGTAGAACTATGGAGAATTGCGGGTCCCTTCCCATCCAGACCCTTAGCTAATCTCAGGTTGTCGCCTATAGGTTTAGTTCCTAAAAAGGATGGAAGTTGGAGATTGATTAATCATTTATCTTTTCCAGAAGGTTCTAGTGTAAATGATTTTATAGTCAGTTCTGCTTGCGCTGTACAGTATTCATCTGTAGATGAGGCCATTGATATGATCAGTAAGCTAGGTTAGGATGCTTATCTGGCAAAAATGGATATCAAATCTGCATTCAGGCTGTTAACAGTCAACCCAGCTGATTTTGAGCTTTTAGGTTTTCACTTACAAGGGTCATATTTTGTGGATAAGTGTTTGCCTATGGGTTGTTCTTATTCATGTGCTTTGTTTGAAAAATTTGCCACATTTTTGGAATGGCTGACTAAATATCGGTCCAAGTTAGAGTCTATAGTCCATTACGTAGATGATTTCTTGTTTGCGGGGACTAATGGAAGTAGTAATTGCCTCACTCTGATGAAGGTCATTACAAGTATTGCTCACGAACTAGGTGTTCCTCTTGCTGAGGACAAAACAGTGGGAGGTCCTTCCCATATCTTAGTTTTTCTCGGGTACGAATTAAATACTTTAGATATGACAACTCGAATCCCAGTTGAGAAATTAGAGGAACTCCGGGCGTTACTCACTGGGCTTCTTGTTGTAAAAAAATACCTTGAAAAACCTACAGTCAGTTGTAGGTGTCTTGAATTTCTTCTCCAAAGCCATCCCTTCTACCCGGGTGTTCAATAGGCGTTTTTATGACGCAATGTCTGGGTCGTCAAAGCCGAGTCATCATATTAGGATCACTCAGGGTATTAAGGAAGACATACATGTTTGGTTAACATTTCTGGATTTTTTCAATGGTTGTTCCTACTTCCCAGACAGTTCCTGGTCAAGTAATGATCAACTTTAGTTGTTTACAGACAGTGCAGGACAGGCAAAATTAGGTTGTGGGGCTGTTTTTCAGTCACACTGGGCATATTTTCAATTTTCAATAAGTCCTGGGCAAACACTGATGTTATGAGGGACTTAAGGTAATAGAATTGTGTCGCCATTTCTCAGTAGAATTTATTCAAATTTTGTTGTTATATTGCTTTGAAGTAAAGAAAATGTTCTGCCACAAACTATTTTCATTGATTTAAAAACAACTGAATTAATGCCTGGATTGCTTTGCAATACTTTAATATTGAAAGAACACACTGTTCTGTCAATAATAAGCATACAATATTCATCAGTTAAATATTAAACATTAGAATATGCGGAAATTGTGATACTGTCTCCATATATTGGATTTTCAACTAGGGATGTACTTCCTATTTCCGTTTAGCAATACACTCCTATGACCTTAACTTTCCTGGAACTGGTTCCCGTCCTTCTGTTACTGATGATATGGGGTTCACTTTTACAGAACAAAAAAATCGTCTTGAACATAGATAATCAGGCCCTGGTCACAATTCTTAATAAGAAATCTTCAAAATCAAAAAGGGTCATGCAGTTAGTCCGTCCACTTGTGTTACATGCCATATTGGGTAATATATAATTTAAGGCTGTTCATATTCGTGGTATTCATAACAGTGTAGCAGATTCTATATCTCGTCTACAGTGGGCTCGGTTCCGGCAACTAGCACCAATGGCAGATCCAGAGCCGGCAGCAATCCCAGTAGCATTCCAAATGTTGATCTCCAAGCTGAAACTACAAAATTGATTTCAGCTTCTGTTTCTGAGAATACTACTAAAGCATATGTTGTTCAAAGTATGAACAAATATTGTATTCTACACTTTTTTCTGTCGCATATTTTGGGGTTTTCAGAGTTGGGGAATTAGTAGTTGATAAGCTGGGAGTTACCTCCCATACACTGTGTATTAATAATTTTGTGTTATCTGCAATAAGTGTTCAATTGTCATTGTCTAGTTCCAAGATCGATCAGTTAAGTAAAGGTGTGACAGTATGCTTGCCAGTAGCCAAGCCCCAAATATGCCCAGTTTTGTTGGTAAAACAATTCCTGGCAGTCAGGCCAAGTAAACCAGGTCCATTTTTTTGTCATTTTGGTGGTTTACCGGTAACAAAATATCAATTTAATTCAATGTTAAAAAAAATCTCTGAATACAGCTGGAGTATCTGCAGATCGTTATAAATCACACTCTTTTAGAACAGGCGCTGCTACTAGGGCTTCTGCAGTTGGTATGTCTGATGATGAAGTAAAAAAACTGGGTAGATGGAAATCACAGGTTTTTAAGTCATACATTCGAGTCCCAACCATGGAGTTGTGCTGAGGCTTGTAAGACTCATACAGTACCTTGCAGTAGTCTGGGTGAAAATTACTCAGCATTGTATAAATTTAAAATATTTTAAATGTATTTTGGAGCTATCAAGGCAAGTGCATAAATGTATTTCTACAGTTTATTTTAGTTAAATTTTCTAGAGATCACCTGTCAGCTTTGTATCTGATTGTCAGTTTAAGACTTTCAGATGTCAGAAACCGTATTTGGATCGTGGGGTCCTCATTAGTAAAAAGGTGTTTTTTTCCATGCAAGGAAATCAGGGAATGGAGTTAATCTTGGGCTGAGCCGCTACCATGCCAGTGTATGGTGGCAAGGGAAAGGTGGTCTGCGTTGGAGAGAACTGGAGCCTTTCGTTAGACATCTGCTGACGGTCGAGGACACCCCCCACATTATGGTAATTCACTGTGGTGGGAATTATCTTGGGCAACTAGTGAGTTGTGACCTCCACCACTCTGTTTGGTCGCAAATTTTACCTCGGTTGGAGTGGCGAAATGAAATTGTTCATGTGGCTGTTGATAGGGCCAGGGTGAGGGTCAATAGCAAAGTGGCCAGTCATTTCACAGCCATGGGAGGCATTTATATTAGATACCCTGAGATACGGGAAGATTGCCCTGATCTTTTTGTGGACAAGGTCCATCTGTCCGAGTTAGGCAATGAAATGTTTGTGTACCATTTGCAGCAGGGTCTTGGCAATATTCTTTCAAAAAGTATCGATATCTAAATTGTTGTCAGGTTTGAATTGCGATTACGATTATTTGGCTGTGACGGCATGATGTGCCCAGTCTTACTACTGAGTTGCTTGACCTCACAGTAGTAGCGGGTGTCTGATGTTTAATTTGAATTTTGCGGTATGGTGGCGTTGGCAATGCCTGCTATCTTTTTGAGTGACTGGCATTGCCATGTGGCGGTCTTTTGAGGCAACATCAGTACCGCTTCAGTGAAATTTTTTACCATATTGACCAGTTGTCATTCAATGAACAGTTTCACTTTAGATAAGTTTGTGAAGTTAAAAAATTAGCATGATTAATTTGGAGTGTACAGCTGTTCCCAGTGTTCACTTAAATTACAAATATTTGTAATAGGACCAACTATTGTCGAATAAGTAATTGGTAAATTGGGGAAAAGGAGGTGTACATCTGTTCCCAGTGTTCACTTAGTTTGTCCTTATTTCAATTGTCCCAAGTTTTGCAATTTTGCACAAGTTTGATCAAGTTTATCTGCAGTTATCTAAGTTTGGTTTGCCCTATGACTCTAATTTAGAGTCGGTAACCACATCTGTATGAAGCCGTGGCCATATAATCGCCAAACCTTAAAAAATAAAAATATCATACTAGCTAATTTGGTGTTTGCGTTGTTTGTGTCTTTGATAAACGAAAAGGTTTCACCTTAATTGATTTTTAAGCATCTTTTCTTGTAGAAATTAAAGTATGGCCGGACGGACGGACGGACGGACGCTCTCATGATTAAATACGTCCTGACAAATTGTTTGACGGGACTATAAAAGTGCAGATACAATTTGACAGTGTTAACTTTGCAGACCTCTGATATATAGACAAAAATGCAGCATACAGCAAATCTATTTAAAGATGATTGATGATAATTGAGAAACCACCATTTTTGGTTGCAATCAGTCTAATTGATACAAATGCATCTTAAATGCAAACCACAAATATACGTCTGTGTGGATTGCGCATGTTTGATCTTGGCTGTTTTATGTAAAATATGATATATGTAGCTATTTCTTCATTACAGTCAACGCCGTAATTAGTGCATTGGCGATAACAATTACGCATGTGTAGCCCTTATTAAAATAATAAATGTAAGCTACAATAGAAACAAGCTGTGCACTTTCTTTTCAATCGCTGTTAACGATGAAGGAAATTACAAACATTCTAATGTGGCTGAAGGTTTAGAAAACATATGATTCCTTTGCTTCACGGGAACTCCAACAATGATAACCAGACATAAATCTCTGCTTAAAAATTTCAAGTTCTATAAATCATTTGCGACGCCTGGTCAGAACTGGAGAGGAGGGGGTCTTGATAATTCCAATTCCTTCCGAAAAATAGGGAGTGGTACGTATTTATAAGGGGAGGGGCGTTAATTACGGCGAATATGATGAGTCATTCGAGGTAACAGATTTGAGTGTTTTATTTCTCCTTTAAATTGTTTTAATAGCCATACACCATCTAAATGATGAATTTAAGATATTTTTTAAGGTAATATGTAACATGATTTCATCGACAGTAAAAAAATAAGTCAGACTACAAAACAAAGACGGTAATGTCTTCGGGACTACCATGTTGACACAAGTACAGAATAAGTAACGTTTCGTCATTGGTTTCGACTCGTTATGTTCTTGATACGGCAAATGTATCAAGATGCATTTAATAACTCGTCCGGAAAACGGAAGAATTTGTAACTCACTGGGAAATATGAATTAATGTGCTCTTTTGCTTTATTACCTTTTTATTTTCCGACAAAAACAATCATATATTCCCTCTTGCCCACTCTGTTTTGTCGTCTGTCAATCGCACGAGATTGTCGTATGCTAATAAGGTCTCACATCCTCGCAAGTTTCTCCATCGCCGAAGACAAAGGATACAACTTGTTTTCCTTGAACCGAGGTTCCAATTTTTCAAATAATTTTAAAATAAAAAATATTTTACCACCAATCAAAACCTACACAAAAATGTAATACATAGTAATATATTCTTATATTAATTGAAGAAATAATTCAATTAAAATATATTTTCTAACTTATGATCGTCATATTGAAAAACCAATAAAAAATGTGCACTTCAAACAATAGTTTTGACAAAAATAAGTTTTACGATTAAAACATACTTAAAATGACCAGTGAAACATTGTCCTGCTCAAGCCATCGTAGATAATTCTTCTTTAGTTTATTCGAGTTGTCTTTCTTTAAACAGCGATTCAAATCGCTACGCTGACTAATGACGGTCTTTCTTGGAAGATGAAATTTAATGAAAAATGTTTGGTTGATTCTATTTTTAAATACAGTTTCCAATTATTTTTCATCAGTAAATTATACTAATGGAAATCTTTGTCCTGGGTAATTTCACATTTTGTTTTCACCGATATGAGTACGAAATCGAAGTTGCTTCTTTGGGCGCCGACACGGATGAGGCGAGGATGCAACAAAGCCGAAAATCAAAACCTAGCGAGCGTTCTGACGATTAAGATCGATCAGAATTCGAGGAAATTACAGAACTAGTGGACGAATGAAAAACACTTATATAATGTGATAGTTGTTTTATATACAGATTTATAATTGTTAATAGAAACATCCGGAAATAATTGTTCTGAATGTTGTAACTCAGTCACCGTCACCGAACATTGTTTCTGTGTTAAGTAGACGAAATATGAAGCTTTGTCTGTAAAACATATTGACCAGACAATTTCCTGACCCGCAATAAATAAATAAGTGTTATTGGATCAAATACATCAAGTACAATTAAAGGTCACAGCACATCAAACTACAGATACCTCAGCCCACGGTTACCAGCAATACGATTCCGATTGTGTTTGCGATTACTTAGCGTGTGTCTTTGTCCGGTTGTACGCTATGACCAAGCTTTGACCATGACATAAAGACAACTCTCTCTCCCCGATATGAACCTGTATCGTTCACTATTTGCATGGAGGCCATGCTATGACTATTTTATAAATATTTTGATAATCAGAGGTCCAGTTTTCCCGATAATCATTAGCAATAGTAATCACATTTTCATTGAAAGGTAAGCCTCATTTAATTTTTCTTACACATTGGCGCTCTGTTGAATTTTCGTTTCTCTAGGTTTGTACGTTGAGCGGAGCATTGTGCGATCACATCATATTCTTATGCTTTGACTTTTCTTGGTGTATATTTGCGAAAATTTCACTTCCAAAAATACTGTTTTCACAGTTTGTATTACCTTATTAATATATGCTTCTCGTACGCAATATATAATTGATAGAGTATTTATGTGTAGTTTCATTCTAGAAATGTTTTTTTGTGATAAAAAGGTCATTCTCAGCATTGTCCCTTGTTTTTTTCAATGCAACTACCTAGGTTCTGGCTTTGTAGTTGTATTACTACTTAATTCGACCTAGATTTACATGACGGATGTCTCCAATGGGGCAGACGACTCTCCCCTCCGGAACACTTGGTCTCATTATCTTTGACGACATTTTACAAGAAGTTTTGGCGATAGAACGGGTTTGGTGATAAATTCATGGAAACGTATAAAAGAATGGATAAGAAAACAGGAAAAGGTGACATTGGAATATGTTGACGGTAAACGAGGTTGCCAATGAAAAGTGGGGGCATTGTATCGAGGTTTAAGTGTATAAGCCATATATATGTAGCTATAGTAACATGTGGTTTTCAAATGACAGTTGCCATGTTGATCACTATATGAAATCATGTGTCAGATAGCATGTATCCTTAACTCTAACACAAATCACAAGTATCGTGTGTCAGATAGCATATATCCTTAACTCTAACACCAATCACAAGTATCGTGTGTCAGATAGAATTTATTCTTAACTCTAACACAAATCACAGGTATCATGTGTCATATAGCATTTATTCTTAACTCTAATACAAATCACAAGTAGCATGGGTCAGATAGCATTTATTCTTAACTCTAACAGCAATCACAAGTATCATGTGTCAGATAGCATGTATCCTTTGTATCCTTAACTCTAACACAAATCACAAGTATCACGTGTCAGATAGCATATATCCTTATCTCTAACACAAATCACGAGTATCATGTGTAAGGTAGCATATATCCTTACCTCTAACACAAAACACAAGTATCATGTGTCAGATAGCATGTATTCTTAACTCTAATAATACTTACAAGTATCATGTGTCAGATAGCATATATCATGAACTCTAACACAAATCACAAGTATCGTGTGTCAGATAGCATATATACTTAACTCTAACACCAATCACAAGTATCGTGTGTCAGATAGCATTTATTCTTAACTCGAACACAAATCACAGGTATCATGTGTCAGATAGCACTTATTCTTAACTCTAACACAAATCACAGGTATCATGTGTCAGATAGCACTTATTCTTAACTCTAACACAAATCACAGGTATCATGTGTCATATAGCATTTATTCTTAACTCTAATACAAATCACAAGTAGCATGGGTCAGATAGCATTTATTCTTAACTCTAACACAAAGCACAAGTATCATGTGTCAGATAGAATTTATTCTTAACTCTAACACAAATCACAGGTATCATGTGTCAGCTAGCATTTATTCTTAACTCTAACACAAATCACAGGTATCATGTGTCATATAGCATTTATTCTTAACTCTAATACAAATCACAAGTATCATGTGTCAGATAGCATGTATTCTTAACTCTAATAATAGTTACAAGTATCATGTGTCAGATAGCATTTATCCTTAACTCTAACACAAATCACAAGTATCAGGTGTCAGATAGCATATATCCTTAACTCTAACACCAATCACAAGTATCGTGTGTCAGATAGAATTTATTCTTAACTCTAACACAAATCACAGGTATCATGTGTCGGATAGCATTTATTCTTAACTCTAATACAAATCACAAGTATCATGTGTAAGGTAGCATGTATCCTTAACTCTAACACAAATCACAAGTATCGTGTGTCAGATAGCATTTATTCTTAACTCGAACACAAATCACAGGTATCATGTGTCAGATAGCACTTATTCTTAACTCTAACACAAATCACAGGTATCATGTGTCATATAGCATTTATTCTTAACTCTAATACAAATCACAACTATCATGTGTAAGGTAGCATTTATTCTTAACTCTAACACAAATCACAAGTAGCATGGGTCAGATAGCATTTATTCTTAACTCTAACACAAATCACAGGCATCATGTGTCAGATAGAATTTATTCTTAACTCTAACACAAATCACAGGTATCATGTGTCATATAGCATTTATTCTTAACTCTAATACAAATCACAAGTATCATGTGTCAGATAGCACTTATTCTTAACTCTAACACAAATCACAGGTATCATGTGTCAGATAGTATTTATTCTTAACTCTAACACAAATCACAAGTAGCATGGGTCAGATAGCATTTATTCTTAACTCTAACAGCAATCACAAGTATCATGTGTCAGATAGCATGTATTCTTAACTCTAATAATACTTACAAGTATCATGTGTCAGATAGCATATATCATGAACTCTAACACAAATCACAAGTATCGTGTGTCAGATAGCATATATACTTAACTCTAACACCAATCACAAGTATCGTGTGTCAGATAGAATTTATTCTTAACTCTAACACAAATCACAGGTATCATGTGTCATATAGCATTTATTCTTAACTCTAATACAAATCACAAGTATCATGTGTCAGATAGCACTTATTCTTAACTCTAACACAAATCACAGGTATCATGTGTCGGATAGCATTTATTCTTAACTCTAATACAAATCACAACTATCATGTGTAAGGTAGCATTTATTCTTAACTCTAACACAAATCACAAGTAGCATGGGTCAGATAGCATTTATTCTTAACTCTAACACAAATCCCAGGTATCATGTGTCAGATAGCATTTATTCTTAACTCTAATAATAATTACAAGTATCATGTGTCAGATAGCATTTATCCTTAACTCTAACACAAATCACAAGTATCATGTGTCAGATAGAATGTATCCTTAACTCTAACGCCAATCACAAGTATCGTGTGTCAGATAGCATTTATTCTTAACTCGAACACAAATCACAGGTATCATGTGTCAGATAGTATTTATTCTTAACTCTAACACAAATCACAAGTAGCATGGGTCAGATAGCATTTATTCTTAACTCTAACAGCAATCACAAGTATCATGTGTCAGATAGCATGTATCCTTTGTATCCTTAACTCTAACACAAATCACAAGTATCATGTGTCAGATAGCATATATCATGAACTCTAACACAAATCACAGGTATCGTGTGTAAGGAAGCATATATCCTTAACTCCAACACAAATCACAAGTATCATGTGTCAGATAGCATATATCATGAACTCTAACACAAATCACAGGTATCGTGTGTAAGGAAGCACATATCCTTAACTCTAACACAAATCACAAGTATCATGTGTAAGGTAGCATGTATCCTTAACTCTAACACAAATAACAAGTATCATGTGTAAGGTAGCATATATCATTAACTCTAACACAAATCACAAGTATCATGTGTCAGATAGCATTTATTCTTAACTCTCATACAAATCACAAGTATCATGTGTCAGATAGCATGTATTCTTAACTCTAATAATAGTTACAAGTATCATGTGTCAGATAGCATTTATTCTTAGCTCTAATACAAAACACAAGTATCATGTGTCAGATAGCATGTATTCTTAACTCTAACACAAATCACAAGTATCATAGTATCGTGTGTCAGATAGCATTTATTCTTAACTCTAACACAAATCACAAGTAGCATGTGTCAGATAGCATGTATTCTTAACTGTAACACAAATCACAAGTATCATGTGTAAGGTAGCATGTATCCTTAACTCTAACACAAATCACAAGTAGCCTGTGTCAGATAGCATGTATTCTTAACTGTAACACAAATCACAAGTATCATGTGTCAGAAAGCATATATCCTTAACTTTAACACAAATCACAAGTATGATGTGTAAGGTAGCATATATCATGAACTCTAACACAAATCACAAGTACCATGTGTCGGATAGCATCTATTCTTAACTCTAATAATAGTTACAAGTATCATGTTTCAGATAGCATATATCATTAACTCTAACACAAATCACAAGTAGCCTGTGTCAGATAGCATGTATTCTTAACTGTAACACAAATCACAAGTATCATGTGGCAGATAGCATGTATTCTTAACTCTAACACAAATCACAAGAATTGTGTGTAAGGTAGAATGTATTCTGAACTCTAACACAAATCACAAGTACCAATGTGTCAGATAGCATATATCCTTATCTCTAACACAAATCACAAGTATCATAGTATCGTGTGTCAGATAGCATTTATTCTTAACTCTCATACAAATCACAAGTATCATGTGTCAGAAAGCATATATCCTTAACTTTAACACAAATCACAAGTATGATGTGTAAGGTAGCATATATCATGAACTCTAACACAAATCACAAGTACCATGTGTCAGATCGCATCTATTCTTAACTCTAATACAAATCACAAGTATCATGTATCAGATAGCATTTATTCTTAACTCTAAATAGCATGTATCCTTAACTCTAACACAAATCACAAGCATCATGTGTCAGATAGCATTTATTCTAAACTCTAATACAAATCACAAATCTCATGTTTCAGATAGCATTTATTCTTAACTCTAATACGAATCACAAATCTCATGTGTCAGATAGCATTTATTCTAAACTCTAATACAAATCACAAATCTCATGTTTCAGATAGCATTTATTCTTAACTCTAATAATAATTACAAGTATCATGTGTCAGATAGCATTTATTCTAAACTCTAATACAAATCACAAATCTCATGTGACAGATAGCATTTATTTTTAACTCTAACACAAATCACAAGAATCGTGTGTAAGGTAGCATTTATTCTTAACTCTAATACGAATCACAAATCTCATGTGTCAGATAGCATTTATTCTAAACTCTAATACAAATCACAAATCTCATGTGTCAGATAGCCTTTATTCTTAACTCTAATACAAATCACAAATCTCATGTGGCAGATAGCATTTATTTTTAACTCTAACACAAATCACAAGAATCGTGTGTAAGGTAGCATTTATTCTTAACTCTAATACAAATCACAAATCTCATGTGGCAGATAGCATTTATTTTTAACTCTAACACAAATCACAAGAATCGTGTGTAAGGTAGCATTTATTCTTAACTCTAATACGAATCACAAATCTCATGTGTCAGATAGCATTTATTCTAAACTCTAATACAAATCACAAATCTCATGTGGCAGATAGCATTTATTTTTAACTCTAACACAAATAACAAGAATTGTGTGTAAGGTAGCATGCATTCTGAACTCTAACACAAATCACAAGTCCCACGTGTCAGATAGCATCTATTCTTAACTCTAATACAAATCACAAATCTCATGTGTCAGATAGCATTTATTCTAAACTCTAATACAAATCACAAATCTCATGTTTCAGATAGCATTTATTCTTAACTCTCATACAAATCACAAGTATCATGTGTCAGAAAGCATATATCCTTAACTTTAACACAAATCACAAGTATGATGTGTAAGGTAGCATATATCATGAACTCTAACACAAATCACAAGTACCATGTGTCAGATCGCATCTATTCTTAACTCTAATACAAATCACAAATCTCATGTGTCAGATAGCATTTATTTTTAACTCTAACACAAATCAAAAGAATTGTGTGTAAGGTAGCATGTATTCTGACCTCTAACACAAATCACAAGTACCATGTGTCAGATCGCATCTATTCTTAACTCTAATACAAATCACAAGTAGCATGTGTCAGATAGCATGTATTCTTAACTCTAACACAAATCACAAGAATTGTGTGTAAGGTAGCACGTATTCTGAACTCTAACACAAATCACAAGTACCATGTGTCGGATAGCATCTATTCTTAACTCTAATACAAATCACAAATCTCATGTGTCAGATAGCATTTATTTTTAACTCTAACACAAATCACAAGAATTGTGTGTAAGGTAGCATGTATTCTGAACTCTAACACAAATCACAAGTACCATGTGTCAGATAGCATCTATTCTTAACTCTAATACAAATCACAAATCTCATGTGTCAGATAGCATTTATTCTTAGCTCTAATACAAATCACAAGTATCATGTGTTAGATAGCATATATCATGAACTCTAACACAAATCACAAGTACCATGTGTCAGATAGCATTTATTCTTATCTCTAAGACAAATCACAAGTTTTATGTGCAAGTTGTCATATTTTCATAACTGTAACACTTATCACAGATAAAATTTGTAAGGTAGCATATAACCTTAACTCTAACACAAATAACAGGGAAAATGTTTAAAATAGCATATAGCTAAACGTATAAAATAATAAATTAACATATATTTATTTACTTAAAGCACATTCACCTTAACACAAAATACTGGTATACAGTGTAAGGTAGCGTAGATCATCTTTACTTATAGTCAGCAAACACAGATACAATACAGGCGATCCTCCATAATCTAGCCCTCTCGTTTATAACTTAATTTGCTTACCAGGACACTTTAATACATGAACCGAGAAAGGACGGATGTCGTTAACGAGATGGGATGTTCAATATCCGATTATACAACTATTTTCTTGTTAGGTCTTTGGGATTTTTTCATCTTTTTTTGAAAACGACACAAACGAGGTAAATGCTATTGCATGCCTTTTTTTCTTTCCTTTTTGCCACAGTTTGCTTTTAATGTAATAATATGTTTTCCTCTGATTGAATTAATAGTTCAAACAAATAGAAATATCAAATCTAAAAGGAGAACAAAAAACCATTATTATAACAAGGAATACGAGTCATAAAAGTAAGTCAACAACGTTATTACAACCGTAATTTTGTACTGTTTTGTATAACCATTTTGTATAGATTTCGTATATTTGACATCATAAGTTCTTGTGTACTCAAAATTCCATGAAAGACAAAACTTAATGATAAACGTTCGAAAGTGATTTCTTTCATTTTTGTGTTACAGGACATTTAAATAGTTATTCATATCTCGTTATAACGACTTAGTATCCTGTTACATGTAGAACGAATTATTATATCGTTATTCCAATACTTAGTCGTAATACCGAGATTCTAACTCGATATTATAACGAGATAATAATAATCTGGATAAATCTGGATGTCCCTTATCAGCCACCGTACCTTAGACAGTACTTCTTAACAGCGTGTTTATATATTTTCTAACGATCATCAATTGGGATTACCTTTCATATTTAACTTGAACTAGAAGGAGGTTGTGCTCACTAACGCTCTCTTCGCCCCTGGAATGTGTCACGACAAACCTGAAAGCTCCGTATGCGCCACCTTGTGGATAAGACGAGAGGACATAGCCTGATCATTTGATGTCCAATCAGGAACCGTCGGCACTTTCCGTAAACGAGAAAAGATTTTCTCGTTTACGGAAACTGCCGACGGTTCCCGATTGCAGAAGAATCGTGCGTCAGATTAACGATAGAAATAGCCAGCTTTCAAGTCGGATGGCGCTCCTCTATAATCTTCAAAACACATGCATCAGCCTAGCGAATGGTTAGGATTTTCCACGTGAAACCAATAAATAAGCTAGCTTCGTACGTTCAATTTTGTCAAGACATATCCCAAGGGCGCAGAAAGCGCAAGTAATCTTAACCTCAGGAGTATCGAGGATGGTGGTATTACAATCCATTTAATACAGATTATCACATTCACCATCCTCGATACTCCAGGGATTACGCTCTCTGCATCCCTGGAATATGTCATAGCAAAATTGAAGGCACAGAGATAGCTGTTTGATTGGTCTCAGGTAAAACAAAAACCTGACCAATCGCTAGGCTGATACATGTCTTTTGAATATGACAGAGGAGCGACACCCGACTTCAAAGCCATTCATTTTTACCGTTAAGCGACCGCGAGATTCTTTTGACGTACATCAAATGATTGGACTAGTCTTCTAGTCTCATCAACAAGGTGGCGCATACTGAGCCTTCCATTTTGCTATGACATATTCAAGGGGTACAAAAAGCAAAAGTGAGTGTAACCCCTGGAGTATCGAGGGTGCACATTGATGCATTATATGTCTCCACCTGGCTAAACACTCTATGCTTTCCACCGACTCGACTAGAGAGAATTTCTCTTTATCTCGTTTGGTAGAGCGTCAGACTTGGAGGTCAATGGTCCATGGTACGGCTCTTAGCAGATGTAAAGTTACATGATTTAGATTATTGCCATGATAAGTCCATTTGCTACGAAGTAAAATACAAGCAGATGAAGTGAATGATTACAGAATTTCAAATAAGTTGACATTATAAATTAGTTGACATTATAACTTTGTTGACATTATAACTTTGTTGACGTTATAACTATGTTTACATTATAACTATGTTGACATTATAAATATGTTGACATTATAACTATGTTTACATTATAACTATGTTGACATTATAACTATGCTGACGTTATAACTAAGTTGACATTATAAATTAGTTGACATTATAACTATGTTGACGTTATAACTATGTTTACATTATAACTATGCTGACGTTATAACTATGTTGACATTATAAATATGTTTACATTATAACTATGTTGACGTTATTCTATTCATGACGTTGTTTCGTTCGGTTTTTTGGAAAAGTAAAATAAACGCAGCAAATTAAACATTATTCGTTAAAATCTTTGAAATTGTATTATGCATACAACATGATATGTCCTCAGTAGAAGGAGTTAATTCCACAAATATTGTATTTGTTTTGCGTGGACTCAATAATCTAACTCATACGCTTCGGTCGCACATTAAACTTGGCCATCTGACGTGAAAACAACACATACGTATTGCATAGAATTAGACGAACATATACTTAACAAGTTCATTTAATGCATGTCTCAAAATCGTTTCTTCCAAACTTAAATGGAAACTACCATTTATAATTGTTAGAAAAAACATATTTCTATTTACCTTCATGTAAAATACAGCTACTGTAGTTACTTAAAACATGCATGATACATCATTTAAATCCAGCCCGAAAGAAAACCCAAATTTTGTTAGTTTAAATCTTAATCTTTGATTACAAGTATTATTTCAATGAACTTTAAACCGAGTACATAGCAACTTCTACATGTAATTACAGGTTTATTTTCCAAACTGTATCCAGTGGCGTTCAGGATTCACCAGAAGGAATATTGTGTACAAAATGAAATATAAGCATATTTTTTGGCGCTAAATTTGAATTAAAAGTCTCTTCTGACTGGTTTAGGTACTGGGAGCCTGGGCTCCTCCGTTACCTTGTATTCGCGAGGTCGTCTGCCCTCACTGGCCACGGAGTATGACCGAGGATCAACGTAGTACGTCTTTGCGGTTGGATCAAATTTGTACATTACGTCATCAGTTTGGTGGTACTTCTTCGTGAAGTGGTCGGCCGTGTTTGATCCCCCGCGGCTGCGCCTCTCGTAGTTGTAACCTGGATTGACCTGAGGTACCCCATTTTGTTTAGGTGTTGCATATATATGATATTCACCGCTTTCAGCTATAATTGTCACATCCGCTTTGTCAATATGCCCGTACAAACGTTTAAGGTCTTTGATCACAACATCTGGTAAATCTCTATAAGAAATGTTAGATTCCACAACCTCAATCGATGTCATTTGGCCACGTTTAAGTTTACCTTTCATCTTAAAGTTGGTCGGGTAACGCATCTGGTTATGGAAACCAAAATTATTATTGAGAATTGGTGCAGGGATTCTCTCTCCGTGTGGACCGTAAAAGTGATGGGTTTCGCCTGACGGACCCTGTAATCCCTGATTGGTAGAAGGATAACCTTCATTTTGGTACGGTTGTTGATAGGCCGAAGGACCGCCATTTTGATATGGATAGGAAGGTACCGGTGCACTTTGGTACGGAATAACGTTGGAATTCTGTATAACATTCCCGTAAGGATTTAAATTCGGTCTGAAGCCATATGATGGTTGCGCATGATTCTGCTGAGGATACATGGGCGTCACTGTCTGGTGTGCGTTTGGCGGGAGATTTAGATCGTCTGCTAGATTCCCCATTTGATATCTTGGGTTTTGAATAGTTTGTTGATACGAAACACGTTGCGGGAACGAAATAGGTGGAACGTCAATAAGAGGCCTGTCACCATATTTTGTTGACACTATAGATCTGTGTGTTCTTCCCGCCATTGTCCCTTGTATGTTCCACCACAGGAATTTTTCACATTACCTCCCTAAATTCCTGTATTGAATTGTATCCCCGTTGAATGAAAGCCATTATGGTATATTGAAAAGTCATTACAATGTGTTCCTCCCTTGTGAATAACACCGTCTGGTGAATACCGATCAAAGCATATTTGTTGGCATGTATATACCGGTACTGGAGTTAATGCTTGTATGTATAAGCCACTGTCAGTGTCGACAAGTTAAACATCTCACCGTGATAAACTATTTAAAATAGCCATCCATGCAATATCAAACAGAGCACACAAAAACAACCAGTGTCACTTCTCAAAAAACTTCTCTCTGTTAAAGTGATCTCAACCTTTCACTAAACGATTCACTCATCTGTCGTAAAGACCTCCTTTGTTGATCCGTTCAACATTTAAACTTTTCACGTGATATCTCCGTCTACACTTCCCCGATGAATGTCTTTATTTATTAGAAGTTTTAAAACTGTTGAAAACGTTTATGCGTGCTCCAGACTGTCAATATTAACACACGAACCACTCCGGGTTGTTAAACATAGGTCTGTTCTCCTTGAAGTGTTCTTTCAGATAAACCATGGTGTAATATATCCCTGCTTATCAACCACAAAACACCACTTGACGTCTTAAAGAATCTAGTCAATAAACTGACGGGAGAAAATCTCACATCCTCTGACTGTTCAGTTTGTCATGTAACCTGTCGATACCTGGAACATAGACGATATGTATGTTGATGTATTCACAGACATTTAAATCATGTTCGCCGGGTGACACCGTGCAACGCCGTGACATCGGCAGCATATGCTTCGTGATAAACACGCCATCACATTACCACAAAATATAACACAAAATGTATCCCATGTTTAACCGGAGAAGTCACAGAATACAATGTTTACACTTCACTGAGGAGCAGGTCCACAACAACACGCGTGCACGTTATCAATCTTGTTTCAATCTAAAATAACTCCAAAAACTCATAAACACGTCTTCTCGCCTTGCATAACATGTGACTGTAATTCTTCACTACGGAGTCTTCCGGGGGGGCTATATCTCATACGGAACGTCTGCGCCTTTTTGGCTAATAAACTACGAGACGTATTCCCAACGTAAATATAATATGTCCCGGGTTATCAGTCTGTAAACAATCATCTTAAAATGTCACTGATAATCCCATCAACATTGATTGGGATTTGCGAGGAATTATAAGTCAAAGATTCCTGTAGAGGACCAACGTAGTATATGAAAACCCCTTTCATTGTATATACGCATGCCACACCAGCCCTCGCTCACTACACCACCACACAAACTAATACTTTAGGTGAGAAACCTCAGCGGTAGCAGGCATTGGTTATATGTTTGGCGATCTATCGGGTCTATATCAATAGATAAAGGTACACATGGAAAAGAGGCTCCGAGGGGGGATTGTCCTACTCCCTTAAAGTGTAAATAGACTTGGCCGGATAATAGATCTATTCACAAGTAACGCTAATATAAAACATGAATGATTAATAGATATTGTCCGAAGAACTTAGAAGTGCAATGAATGAAATCAAGAGAGCGGTATCATATTGCAATTATGCTGAATGGTATTTAATATTCAAGATCTGTCATTTTTTTAAATCACACAGTGTTGTATTAAACATTGAAATTGATCCTTTTTTATTTGTATTGGCTTCAGCTGTTGGCTAGTTTCGAGTAGTCATTTACCAATTCTTACGCCTGTTTATTACCTGTGATTTATTTACATATATATATATATACATTGTATACTATAAAGAGTTTGATACTCCTACAGACAGAGGTTACAATTTAAGTGACGTCACACAGGCTTTTCTTTTCCGAAAAATACCAAACGATCGAAACTTAATTATTAAAATATGAAGTTATGTGATTCCTTATCGTTGAGTAAATGAAGTANGGGGGGGGGTTCAGTTGATTTGGAGGCAGTGTAGCCTAGTGGGAGGACGCCGGGCTTGTGACCGAAGGGTTGCGGGTTCGAGTACTGTCATGGCACTGTGTGGTATCATTGAATAATATACTTTACTCTGCTTGTCTAGTCTACTCAGCCGTAAAGAAATACGTGGTTGGTCAGTGCTGGAATGTTGGAATGCTAGCTGTTAGCGCCCTAATAGCAACATCGGCTGTATGCTCCCCAGGGAGTTGAGAAAGATATTGGCTGCATGCATGGTTGCAAAGGCCCTATAACCACGGATAATACTTTGTGAACCGCTTTGAGTCGACCTACAACTAAGACGAATAAAGCGGTATATAAGGACCTCGAGTAATTATATTATTATAATTGTTAGGGTGTGTAGAAATATTTTCGATTCGTTTGAACTTTACTATTAATCCTACAGAAGGACATTGAGAAGCCCTAGACTGTTTGCGTGTTTAAAACACTAGATTGTATAGGGATGATAGTTGTCCTGATCACTTCATTTATTTATTCTCGACTCTTCGTATTGTTGTATACATTAAGTGTATGCGATTGAAACCATGTAGAATTGATATACCCTTATTCTTATGTATACTACTAGACTGATGTACGTAATATACACGAATGGTAGTGGCAATGTATTACACTGTACCATCCAGTAATGTTTAGGGTAACAACAACAAAAGGAATGGTTACAGCCTTTTTTTAAATTTTATAAGTTAAAGAAGTTACCTACACACTGGCTAATTTCAAATGATGAGTAACACGTGTATGTTATGAACATGCACACATATGTGTTATAAACCGCGCTAAGCTGCACATAAACATTGTACACATTACTCTCAAGCTATGCGTATGCCTTCATTACAAATAAAAGAATATGGTGATGTAACTGATGATGTGATGATGATGATGATGATGATGATGATGATGATGATGAATTGACAACGACGACGATAATGAGGAGGAGGAGGATGACGACGACGAGGAGGACGAGAACGAAGAAGAAGAAGAAGAAGTGGAAGAGGAAGAAGAAGAATTACTTGAATTACTTTCGATGGGCATATAAAAAGTAACTGTGTGCATATATGTTATGTTTAAACTTCATTGAACTTTCAAGTCCATGTTACATGTACTTTGTTACATTTCAAATGCGTGTTAGGTCATTTAGAAAACAGCGTTCCTCTTGAGTATACACTGTATATATGCATACACTGTTTACAATACGTAGTATTGGCACTCATACATATTTGCTAATATATTCAACTAACTGAGTTTCCCCTACGCCCCCTCATCTCTCCCAAATATACCAAAGTCTGGTATATAATCAATACACTATTAAGAAGCTGTCTTATTCATAAGCCTTGAGCCGTTGAACAGAAATGCATTCAAGCAGGCGATATATTTAATATGCTAAGTGACAACGCCCTTTCACAAATACACCCCATCTCCTACATATTTCCGATACCTTTTATATTTCTCGGTGAAATGAAGGATGAATACATTATGTATTGAGGGTAGACCTTTAAACGTGCAGTGTATAGCCTGAATCTTACATTCTACAAGTTTGACTTTCCCGTACATTAAAAAGCAATAACTATAAAATGAAAAGGGCTATGGTATTATACATTAATTGGCCTAAAGAAAAGGAAAATATTGTATGCGATCTCTTATGCATGCTTTTGATTTGAACAACGTTATTTATTTAGCAAACCAAAGAATATAAGTTGTAGAAACAAGTTATTTTTTATCTGGTATGGTTTAAATTACACTCTAAACGGACTCGTCTTTGATCTGTTGAAGTTTCCAAGAATTACCCAGGGCTGACATTTTATTGTTCTCCTTCTCTCTCTGTCTCTTTGTATTTTGCGTCCTATAACAGTTATAACTATTTAAGGACGTGCATGTTGATTGAGGAAAGCCGGAGTACCCAGAGAAAAATAATCAAACTGCGGACAGTACGTATACCTGGCGACTGGCCCACGCAAGCCTCGAACCCGCGACCCAGTGGTGGAGTGATAGTGATCGTAGACGGGGAAACGCCTACACCGTACATGTAATAGGACGTAAAACACACAAACAACGAACCCATATCAAACATTAGAAATAGGGTTAAGGTACGATAAAAAAAAAACTTTTTAACTTTCCAAATTTAAAACTCTTGTCTACGACAGATGGTTAATCTTAACGGGTATTTCATATAATTCGTGTCGTGTCGAAATAAGCTACAAGGTCAACCCCGGGGACTGATAGTCCACCACCAGAGTCAGTCATCTTCTACGTCATCATTACAAAGACACTATGTCAACCTTTACTGCACTAAATGGCCAAAACCAATAGAAACTATGAGGGG
>NW_018407435.1:1064118-1066209 GCF_002113885.1 Mizuhopecten yessoensis
GGGGGGGGGGACCAAGAGATACCTGACTGATATTTAAGGCCGATGTAAATATTGTTTAGACCAGGTTTGTAAATCAGGGAGAGACCGAACTGAAGTCCACAATTGTTTTATTATATGACATTTTACAATGAGATTAATAATTTTTCAAGTCGTAAACACACGGATGGCATGGACCATTTTGGAATCACAGTGAAGCACTTCAAATACAAAATAACATACACACAAATTGGATTTCAAAATTCAATTCATGTGATATTTAATTTCAAGTTAAATCGACATCATCAATACTCACATAGTTCAAAATTTGATGAGATAATGCATTTGTAGTTGAATTCAGTAGTGTGATTGGTAACAGAATCACAGACTTGCTGGGAAATTACCTAGGGCTATTTTTAGTAGCGGTTTGTAACATTTTTCTATTTATAGGTCGAGGTTTGTAACACTTTTCTATTCATAGAACGAGGTCTGTAACATATTTACAGACTCGTCACATGACGTCGCTCCTCCAATCAGGGCTGGGAATTAGCACCAGTCATATAATAATCATAATTAACTGAGGCGAACTTACAACATAACTAGAACACTGTTTCGATTATTTTTTATTATGGTATTTTTGTGTGCAATTAAATTGTAATTCCGGACAGAGGAATAGCTTATGTTTTTAATTGAGGTCAGAAAAAGGAAAGATTGACCTATGCGATTTGAGTGTCTGGTAAAAAAACAAAGAATGAATTGCTATTCTAATGTGTAATCATACGTAGTTTAACTGATATTACTTGATCTTGAAACAATCATTCGATTTCATCAATATTTACTACACAATCAATAGTGTTACTACCAACTGTAAAGTATCGAAGGATGCGGGGAGACAATGTTCATGTATTGAAGATAATTAACAATGTTTGATGAGAGAGTCGACAATGGACTCGTTGTAAGAATAATCGCGGTCATTCACATTTTTTTTTAAAGATAAACCATTTCAATTTAGATCTCGGAAAATTCAGTTTCAACTTCAGGACAGTACGAATACTTGATAGCTTCCTGCAGAGAGTTATAGACTCAACTACAATTAAGGAATTGAAAAGAGGTCAATTTAGATGAATTCTGGAAAAACGAAGATATGAAATATGATCACTAAGCAAGTTTTTAAGTTTTTACATGTATGTTAAATTGAATGTTAATGTATTATAGGTATGTATTGTATCATTGACATGGATATAGAGGCAGATTTCTGCCTGCGTACATCTTTTCCAATTAATATATATTAAGTAGGCAGTGTACGTCAATATTGTTCGATCTGACAGGATGTTTAGGACTCAAAGCAATGTCTACTGAAGGTCGTACAGTTCTCTAGTAAATCACAGTACAAGGGCGATAACTCGTGTGGAATTTTATGATATAAAATAATTACAGCGTCATCATCACCAAGCAAGAAACAAGTAATAATCGATAAAAAAATAGAACAAGCGAAAATCCGATGACAACCCCCGCCCCCCACCCACCCTAAATAATCATAAACCCCAATATAAGTCTAAGAGAGTTTGTGTGTTGGTTTGTTTGGCGTTAAACGTGCGTCCCTGCAACAGCCCCAGGGTCATATGAGGAGGCATATGAGGGCGGGTGCCTAGAAGAGATGGTAAATAGAAAATACAGACGACAGGAAATATAGGAAATGAAAAAGATCCCAAGTGTTGCAAAGATGACAGCAGATACATTTTGGTCTCTAGTACAGGACATGGAAAACCCGATTCAAAGGGGGGTCACATTAGTCGCCTCTTAGGATCACGCTGTGGGATACAACAGGCCTAATCTTTCCACAACCTGCACGGGTTAAGTATAAGAAAAGGCTGATATGCTAGCAATTTATCATTTTCTGACACATATGTCATCCGCGTTGGAAAAGAGTATAAACACTGAATGTGAATGAAGATCAAAATCGTTGTCAAATAGACAAATTCCATGCAGGTAGTGTTTACTTCTCAATTCAAATCATGTTTACTTCATTCCTATACTATAATATATAAATTAATAGAAATATATACTTCATTGTGTTTTTTTTTTTTTTTTTTTTTTTTTTTTTTTTTTTTTTTT
>NW_018407435.1:1072957-1086741 GCF_002113885.1 Mizuhopecten yessoensis
CCGTAGAATCTGTCTCTTAGTTCCTAAAATTGTTGTCATCTGCAAGATACTGATCCGTCAGCTCTGTAGCGTATGACAGTCTTCGTTTCTTGTCGTTGGTTAGCACTGCGAATAATTTTCCATCCACACTAAAAGTATGTTTGACACTTTTAAGTCTGTATGCTTCCTTAAGTGTTTCTTGATTCATTCTTGTCAAGTCCTCGAAAACAATTTGTCCTTTTCCCTTCAATTTACGTCTGTTGTTTAGTATCTGGACCTTTTTCCTCCTGTGGGTCATTTTACAGATGATCGTCCGTGGCCTGTTTCTGTCAAAACGCCCGAGTCTATGCGCAATGTCTATGTCGTTGCTCTGTATATCCACCTCCAAAGAATCCTTTACAAATGTCACTACTTTCTCTACACACTCCTCAATTGTTTCTTTATCCCTTGTATCGCTAAGGCCAACAATCCTGATTGAATTTTTCCTGCCTTGTTGTTCCAAATCATTTACTTTATACACTAGTCCAGTATTCATACTGTCTGATTCTGTGGCTCGTTCTTCTAATTTTTCCACTTTCTCTTTCAAGCTGTCGTTCTCTTTCTCGAGGTCGAAAATTCTTCCTTCGAGCTGATCGACGAGCACACGGTTTTCCTCCCTGATATCCTCTCTCAATCTTTCTAACTTTCTGTCCATGATTGTATCCATATCCGACTTTGTCACAAGAGTTGAGATCATTTCAAAAATCTCATCAATCCTGTCTCTTCCTGAGGATTCACTAGAAAAGTCTGAACTTCTGGTTTTTGTTCCTGCCTTACCAACACCGACACTGGTTCTCGAACTCGGCATGGTTGTATAGCCCACTACAGAATGTATATATAAGTTATACCTGTACAGGTAAGTCGTACACACAATAGGCGCGCGTTAACAGATGTCACGTACTAGTGGTCAGTCCATTGTCTTGAATTTGTATTTCAGTTACATAAATAATACAAAATTTTCCTTGAAAGTTCTTGAAGAATATCTAATTACATTTCTTCAAATAGCCATATACCAAAAAGCAGCATGATCAGTACGTTCGAAAATAGGTAATTTTGATAAAGTTTATATAAATGTATCATCATTCCTGAATCAAACAAAAACGGCAGTCAACACCGAATGGCCCAGATAACCTACTGCTATAAACCAACCAAACAACAGGTGTGGAATGATACAGAGGCCTTGTATGATTAAGATTGGAAACAGATCCACGAGGAGTTTGCACTTTGCCTGATCACTAGCAATTTATTCATTTTCAAATATGCTGTTTCGTCCTCCTACAGTTCATCCTGACCTAGAGTAACACACACGAAAATCCTCTTTCGATGATGCCTTTTTAAAGTTCCAAGCGTTTTGCAAGTGGTGGATGGAAAACAATAGAAGGATTTAAACCGGGGTCCTCTTTACTTAAAGATGTTTTACTATACTGTAAAATGAGTTCCTACATTGTAAGATGTTTTACTATACTGTTAGATGTTAACACCACATTGTAATATGTTTACACTACATTGTAAGATAGTTAACGACATTGTAAGGTGTTTAAACTATATTGCAAGATGTTTACACTAAAGTGTAAGATTTATTGCACTGTAAGATATTTACACTACATTGTGAGATGTTTACACTACATTGTAAGATGTTTACACAACATTGTAAGATGTTTACACTACATTGTAAGATAGTTAACGACATTGTAAGGTGTTTAAACTATATTGCAAGATGTTTACACTAAAGTGTAAGATTTATTGCACTGTAAGATATTTACACTACATTGTGAGATGTTTACACTACATTGTAAGATGTTTACACAACATTGTAAGATGTTTACACTACATTGTAAGATAGTTAACGACATTGTAAGGTGTTTAAACTATATTGCAAGATGTTTACACTAAAGTGTAAGATTTATTGCACTGTAAGATATTTACACTACATTGTGAGATGTTTACACTACATTGTAAGATGTTTACACAACATTGTAAGATGTTTACACTACATTGTGAGATGTTTACACTACATTGTGAGATGTTTACAATGAAAGATGTTACACTACATTGTAAGATGTTTACACTACATTGTAAGATGTTTACACTACATTGTAAGATGTTATCACTACATTGTAAGATGTTATCACTACATTGTAAGATGTTTACACCACATTGTAAGATGTAATCACTACATTGTAAGATGTTTACACCACATTGTAAGATGTAATCACTACATTGTAAGAAGTTTACATTTCATTGTTATATGTTGGCACTGACTGATGCTTTACTGCATAGTTATACACTATATTACTCAGCAGGACACTTCAATGCAATGTAAAATAATGAGCCAAACTGTAAGATACTCAGCTACACTGTAAGATACTTAGCTACACTGTAAGATACTTAGCTACACTGTAAGATACTTAGCTACACTGTAAGATACTTGGCTACACTGTACGATACTTAGCTACACTGTAAGATACTTAGCTACACTGTAAGATACTTAGCTACACTGTAAGATACTTAGCTACACTGTAAGATACTTAGCTACACTGTAAGATACTTAGCTACACTGTAAGATACTTAGCTACACTGTAAGATACTTAGCTACACTGTAAGATACTTAGCTACACTGTAAGATACTTAGCTACACTGTAAGATACTTAGCTACACTGTAAGATACTTAGCTACACTGTAAGATACTTGGCTACACTGTAAGATACTTAGCTACACTGTAAGATACTTAGCTACACTGTAAGATACTTAGCTACACTGTAAGATACTTAGCTACACTGTAAGATACTTAGCTACACTGTAAGATACTTAGCTACACTGTAAGATACTTAGCTACACTGTAAGATACTTAGCTACACTGTAAGATACTTAGCTACACTGTAAGATACTTAGCTACACTGTAAGATACTTAGCTACACTGTAAGATACTTAGCTACACTGTAAGATACTTAGCTACACTGTAAGATACTTGGCTACACTGTAAGATACTTAGCTACACTGTAAGATACTTAGCTACACTGTAAGATACTTAGCTACACTGTAAGATACTTAGCTACACTGTAAGATACTTAGCTACACTGTAAGATACTTAGCTACACTGTAAGATACTTAGCTACACTGTAAGATACTTAGCTACACTGTAAGATACTTAGCTACACTGTAAGATACTTAGCTACACTGTAAGATACTTAGCTACACTGTAAGATACTTAGCTACACTGTAAGATACTTAGCTACACTGTAAGATACTTAGCTACACTGTAAGATACTTAGCTACACTGTAAGATACTTAGCTACACTGTAAGATACTTAGCTACACTGTAAGATACTTAGCTACACTGTAAGATACTTAGCTACACTGTAAGATACTTAGCTACACTGTAAGATACTTAGCTACACTGTAAGATACTTAGCTACACTGTAAGATACTTAGCTACACTGTAAGATACTTAGCTACACTGTAAGATACTTAGCTACACTGTAAGATACTTGGCTACACTGTAAGATACTTAGCTACACTGTAAGATACTTAGCCACATTATAAGATACTTAGCTACAATGTAAGATACTCAGATACATTGTAAGATATTTAGCTACACACTGTAAGATATTTAGCTAAAATGTATGATACTTAGCTACACTGTAAGATACTTAGCCACATTATAAGATACTTATCTACAATGTAAGATACTCAGATACATTGTAAGATATTTAGCTACGCAATGTAAGATACTTAGCTACGCTGTAAGATACTTAGCTACACTGTAATATACTTAGCTACAGTGTAAGATACTTAGCCACATACTGTAACATACTTAGCTACACTGTAAGATACTTAGCTGCAATGTAAGATACTTAGCTACACTGTAAGATACTTAGCTACACTGTACGATACTTAGCTACAATGTAAGATACTTAGCTACAATGTAAGATACTCAGATACATTGTAGGATATTTAGCTACACACTGTAAGATACTTACCCACATTATAAGATACTTAGCTACACTGTAAGATACTTAGCCACATTACAAGATACTTAGCTACAAAGTAAGATACTCAGATACATTGTAAGATATTTAGCTACACACTGCAAGATACTCAGATACATTGTAAGATACTTAACTATACTGTAAGATACTTAGCCACACTATAAGATACTTAGCTACAATGTAAGATACTCAGATAAATTGTAAGATATTTAGCTACACACTGTGAGATACTTAGCTACACTGTGAGATACTTAGCTACAATGTATTATACCTAGCTATACTGTAAGATACTTAACCACAATATAAAATGCTTAGCTACAATGTAAGATACTCAGATACATTGTAAGATATTTAGCTATACACTGTAAGATACTTAGCTACACTGTGATAACCTTTGCTGCTCTGTTAGATACTTAGCTACACTTGAACATACTTAGCTACACTGTACGATACTTATCTACAATGTATGATACTTAGCTACACTGTAAGATATTTAGCTACACTGTACGATACTTAGGTATACTGTAAGATACTTAGCTACACTGTACAATACTTAGCTACACTGAAAGATACTTAGCCACATTATAAGATACTTAGCTACACTGTAAGATACTTAGCTACACTGTACGATACTTAGCTACACTGTAAGATACTTAGCTAAAATGTATGATACTTAGCTACACTGAAAGATACTTAGCCACATTATCAGATACTTAGCTACAATGTAAGATACTCAGATACATTGTAAGATATTAAGCTACACACTGTAAGATACTTAGCTACACTGTAAGATACTTAGTTACACTGTAAGATACTTAGCTACACTGTAATATACTTAGCTACAGTGTAAGATACTTAGCTACACGCTGTAAGATACTTAGCTACACTACAAGATACTTAGCTACAAAGTAAGATACTCAGATACATTGTAAGATATTTAGCTACACACTGCAAGATACTCCGATACATTGTAAGATACTTAACTACAATGTAAGATACTTAGCTACACTGTACGATACTTACCTACACTGTAAGATATTTAGCTACACTACGATACTTAGCTACACTGTAAGATACTTAGCTACGCTGTAAGATATTTAGCTATGCTGTAAGATACTTAGCTACGCTGTAAGATATTTAGCTACGCTGTAAGATACTTAGCTACACTGTAAGATATTTAGCTACACTGTAAGATACTTAGCTACACTGTAAGATACTTGGCTACACTGTAAGATACTTAGCTACACTGTATGATACTTAGCTACACTGTACGATACTAAGCTACACTGTAAGATACTTGGATACACTGTACGATACTTGGCTACACTGTACGAGACTTAGCTACACTGTAAGATATTTGGCTACACTGTACCATATTTAGCTACACTGTACGAGACTTAGCTACACTGTAAGATACGTAGCTACGCTGTAAGATATTTATCTACGCTGTAAGATACTTAGATACACTGTAAGATACTTAGCTATACTGTAAGATACTTAGCTACACTGTACGATACTTAGCTACACTGTACGATACTTAGCTACACTGTAAGATATTTGGCTACACTGTACGATATTTAGCTACACTGTACGATACTTACCTACACTGTAAGATATTTAGCTACACTACGATACTTAGCTACACTGTAAGATACTTAGCTACACTGTAATATACTTAGCTACGCTGTAAGATACTTAGCTACACTGTAAGATACTTAGCTACACTGTAATATACTTAGCCACACTGTATGATATTTAGCTACACTGTAAGATACTTAGCTACACTGTAAGACACTTAGCTACACTGTGATAACCTTTGCTGCTCTGTTAGATACTTTACTGACTAAGAGAGGTGGTCACCCGTTATGGATGTAGTCAAGTATAAATGATACACATACCGACCACCACGACCAATACCCGATACGGCTACACAAACAGAAATACATCAGAACTCATTAGGTGATCTATACATTTTTAACTGGAGCTCTTACTGCACGACGATATCATATTTCACAATTAATAATGTGCATAAACATGAACAAATACTGAACAAAATTAAGAGTGATATATTGAACATTGCACAAAATTCGACAGTTTTTTTCGCTGACTGTTTGATTTCCTATATCAAAATAATTAAATCAGTTAGTTGTTCAATAACGACAACTTGAAAAATCAATTACATTGTCATGATCAATAACAAACGATGGGCGGATCCAGACTCAAGTCACGCCTCCTTGTTTAGCGAATTAAATGATATCGAGCCGGCTAAATTAAAGACCGTGGCTCTATTTCCATGACGGACTTATGAGTGGTGAGTACATATTTCTTATTATCTTATTCATTTATTCTCACATCTTCATTCTGTTCTTGTATTGTCCTAAAAGTATTTTAAGAAGTCACTGAAAATTACGTTTAATCAGGCTGCAGATAAAATATTTCTTGGCGTCTACTTATGATATTTTCATTTATATAAATCTGCAAGAGGTTTTCATGAAAGGTCCGAAGTATTGAGAGACTCTTGATATCAATTGGAACGTGGATTTTAGGAATTTTAAAGATTTCCCATAAAAAGATCTAGAAATGTCTATGATAGACCAAATAAATCCCAGAAAATAGGCAAAACGAGAACATTCTAAATAGAATTTTCAGCTTGAAATCCAAAAGTCGAAATATTTACACAAGTCTGTGTTTATTTGGTAAAAATGATAATTTATACATTGCAAACGGTAGAGTCGGCAATGATAGATTCATTGGTAAGAATACTTATAAATATGTGAGCTTAGTTGATTATATGATTGTGTCGCCCAATGCTTTTCCTCTCTTGTGTCACTTTGAAGTTTTAGACTTTGATCCTTTGATTTCAGACGTGCACTGTAGACTAAAATTTACTATTCAATATTCTGAAACAGTATTCAAAAACGAGGAACCGGTTCATCTTACTGAGAGAATCGGTAAATGGGTAAACGAAAAACAAACTGATTTTGTTACTACAGTACATATGGACGAGAGGGGCAAATTACACGAAATTGATTAAAAAAATAAATATATACATGAGTCTCCAATTGAGATTATATCGCGAGACGATGTAAACGATTTAGTAAATAACATTGCTGAATTGTTTTTGAACTCAGCAAGAGAAAATTTTGGAACCAAAAAAGTGCACAATGGGAAAAAAAGTATTCACCAAAGAGGACAAACCCTGGTTTACCCGTGAATGTGTTATGAAAAGAAAGGAATTTCATGAATCTAAGAGAGATGACAAAAACTTTAAAAGCCAAAGTAATCGGAAAAAAATGAACAAAAAAGGTAGAGAGTACAGAAAACTCATTAATAGTAACTATAAAAAGCTTCCAAATTTAAACCAAAAGCCTTCTCGGACATTTTGAATAGAATTAATAAGCCTAAGGGTCGTCGTAAAGTTGATCTGACAATAGACGAACTACATGATTATTTAAAAAAAATAAATCTTAATAATGAAACAGAGGAGGAATTTGAAATTCCACTTGTAAATAAGTGTTTGTAAGATAATATTTTGAATGATAGAATTACTACTGATGAGATTGTTCATGCTATAAAACATTTGAATAATAACAAAGCTTGTGGTATTGATAATATAGTCAATAAGTACATTAAGAGTACGGTTGACACAATGTTACCTGTATATGTTGATATGTTTAATACAATATTGGACACTGGTATAATACCGAAAAGTTGGAGTACAGGAATAATCAATCCATTCTATAAGAACAAAGGAGATCGCAAAAAGTTGGATAATTACAGGGCTATTACGTTGGTCTCATGCTTGGGAAAAGTTTTTACGTTGATTTTAAATGCAAGATTATACAAACTATCTGATGAAATTGAACTCATAAGTAACGCACAAGCAGGTTTCAGAAAAGGTCACTCAACACTAGACAACATTTTTATTTTACACGTTTTGACAACGTTATATTTATCCTCCGGTAGAAAACTATATGGTGCATTCGTTGACATTAGAAAAGCCTTCGAATAGGCTTGTGGCAAAAACTACTCAAATGTAACATAACTGGTAAAATATTTAAAGTTTTAATCAACATGTATTCTGATACGAAATCTTGTGTGAGAAATGGGAATGAAATGTCAGAAATGTTCACTTCCAATGTCGGACTAAAACAAGGGGAAAATTGCTAGCCTTGTTTTATTTGCATTATTTTTAAATGATTTAGAAGAAAAAAATGTCGATTGTTTACTAAAGATTGATGAACTTTGTCATGATCATATTGGTATGTACGTAAAACTTTTTGTTATTTTATCTGCTGACGATACAGTGTTAATGTCAGAGACAGCAGATGGTCTACAATCAATGATAAATAAATTTCAGGATTATTGTGAGAATTGGAAACTAACGGTAAACACACAGAAGACAAAAATTGTCATCTTTTCTAAACGAATGAATACTAACAGATATCGATTTCTATTATATGATAATGAGCTAGACATTCAAGATTCTTTTTCATACTTAGGTGTTCTATTTTACTATAATAGAAGGTTTGTAGTGGCAATAAAGCAATTAGCGGAATAGGCCCAAAAAGCGCTATATGCCGTATATAGGAAAAAAAGAAATGTTACGTTACCCATTGATTTACAATTCAAAGTGTTTGACTCGCTAGTTGCTCCAATTTTGCTATACCCATCAGAAATATGGGGCTATGAGGATGTGAGTATACTTGAAAAAATACACCTCCAAAGGCACGGTTCCGCTATCACGGTTTCGGATATTTTTATGCATACGTTCCGGACATTAGTTTGCACTCGATTTCACTTCCAGGGAGTTCGCGCCGTTTCACAGGACAACACGATTTTAGAGCGAATTTCACTAAAAATCATCAGTTTAATGATACGAGATCTATGTAAAAATTAAAATTTCTGAACACTAATATACGCTAGATGACAACATGGTAAGTTGTAGACGATATATTATGACAAGATAACGCATTTTACCGCTACAGTAAGGTGGCAGTACCCAAATCGGATCGGTACCCAAATCGAATCACTTTTGCAAATCAGTTATAACAATGAAGTAGTCTTAGAATAGATAGCCATACGCCATTTTTTGTCTACAGATAATTAGTTTTTAAGTTCAAATAGCGCAAGAAAACGTTATTGAAATTCAAATGTCAATGTTTTTATTACGTTTTTAAAAAATGGCGCGTGCGACGACTATGCACTTTGTTTTGGACTATAGGAATAAATTCACACTATAGAAAAACTTTTTGTCATGTAAATTCTAAAGTTCATCATAAAATGTTAATATGCTGACAAAAAAATATTCATTTGAAGCGTACAATACTGTAAAATTTAAGCCTTGGTCCGTTTTGGGTCCAGACATTCGCAAAAACCGGTGACGCTTATTGGTGACTTTAGAGCGTTCTATAAATATCTCAAGTCAGCCCCGGGTGCTAATTTCATTTGTAAGAACACTCATCGATATTCTTTTTTTGATACAACTATAAATGAATATAATTACTCCTCAGATTTTTCAATGATTTAAAAAAATGATGGTTTGGTGATCCGATTTGGGTACTGTCACCTTACAAGTTACAGTACAATATATTTTTACCATTTCGATCATGCGACTACACCTTTCTTTGTCCAAGTTTATTATCCCCAATCGACGATGTATATAAGCGTGGATAAAGTATGACATGCTCTCGTACCAGTGCTACACTCTTGATTTATTGCTTCTGTCGTACATGTCAGATACAGCATGAAGGTAACAAAGTAACTGTCCAGCATGGGTTCTTATTTTCTTCTTCTTTAGATTAATGCCAAACCTTCTCCATAGAAGATTACTTGACATACATGGGTGGACTATATACAAGAAAACAATATTAATAAACTAATATTGAGATAAGTGTGCAGATATATGTACAGATTGTGATTAAAACTATTTACATATTTACCGCCTGGAGATCAGTAGGGATGATCAGCTGTACTCTAAAGGAGTCTACTGTTTGAAAGTAAACTACTGCTGCAGGTAGTAGGTTTCGGATTATGTACACTTCTTCTGCACTTGTTGTGGGGTGCCGTACACGTGTCCTTTGACCTTGACCGCTTGACCCGACTACTTGTGGAAAAAGGTGTACATTAACATCCCATAAACATTGTATGCCATACTGGACAGTTTCTGTTAGCTTTGTTCTCTATCTAATATGGAAGTTACTGTATAGAACATATATATTTAAAACTTCATTTCAGTTATGATGGAACTGGATTGTTCTGACCATTCTGAGGATGACAGTTCAGTACCGAATATTGATGACCTGAAAAAATGGAAAAGAAGTGGCTCAAAAGATGTGCTTGTAAAGCGTGTTTTTCGCGCATACCCGAATCTATTGGATTCAGACTCAAGTGTCATCGATAGCGACTTAGAAATGAGCCAGAGAATGCATACAGATTTCTCTAAACTGGACAGTTCGTGGACAACCGTCTCAAATGATAATTTACCAGATATCAGTGACAAAGACATTGAAAATTATTTCTTATATCAAACCAATCCTACATCTGGAAAACGTGCACGATTTCAACGACATCTTAAGAAAGCTAGGAAGTTTTGTGCATAAAACTTTTTTGCGTGACATTGCGTATCATAATGTGTCTGTAGAATCGGAAGTCTGCTTCGTAAAAGCGAAGTGTAAGTCATCTATGAGAAATATTGTGCATGTGGGTAATACTGGTCAGACAGCAAATCTGTACAGTCTAAATGTATGTATCACCAAGTCAACAGGACATATAATGACTGCATATTGTGACTGTAAAGCCGGAGAGGCAGGGCTTTGTGCACACGTTGGAGGTTTGTTGTTCACACTTGTGAAAATGAAAAATGCATGCACATCTCAGGAGTGCAGATGGATAGACCTAGACCCATTCAAAGAAAACCAAGCCCAAAACGTGTTCATGAAGTTAGATTCTCAACAAACGTAGACACGGAAAAGTTGCGTCCTTACCCTGACACATTCCAAGCATCAGGCTGCAATGACCCGGACATTTTTTTGAATGATTTACTTGAAGGTCTTGAAGTTGTAAACCCAGGATGTGTACCGTATAAAACACTTAAATCTCAACCAACAGACATTTCTTCATTTTTGAAGATTTTTTAACCAACTTTTTCGTATGCAGATTTTGTGGATCTTGACTCTGATGAATGTAAGACAGCATTTTTAGATTTTTTTAACAAACTGAATGTAAATACAGATATTGTAGATAATTTAGAAGTTGGAACCAGAGGACAGAGTTTAAATAAAAACTGGGCAGATGCAAGAACTGTGCTGATCACAGCTTCCAACATGGGAGAAAGAAAACACAACCTGACAATCTTGTTAAAACTTTGAGAGGGTATAATCCTCCACCAAACACTGTGAAGAGCCTTCAGCATTGAAGAAAATATGAACGGCAGGCCCTGAAGGACTACAGGAAAAAACATTCAAAGTTTTGTGGTGGAAACGTTGAATTAGATGACAGGGGATTAGTTGTAAATCCTAAATTTCCATATCTTGGGGCAAGTGTGGATAGCTTGGTTACTTGTAGCAAATGTGGTACTGGAATTGTGGAGGTGAAATGTCCATATGGATCTGACAGTGGTGGTGCTACAAAGCTGTGGAGAAGAATGTCACCATTGGACTGTGCTTAAGATCCAGCATTTTTTTGTGATCTTGAAGACAATGATTTGAAATTAAAACCAACACATAACTACATGTATCAAATACAAGGCCAAATGGCCATTTGTGAACAGAGGTGGACAGACTTTGTTGTCTGGACTAAAAAAGATGTACATTTTCAGAGAATTGAATCTAAAGACAACTTTTGGAAAGAAAACATGCTTCCATTTTTGAGACAATTTTATTTACGCGGCATGTTGCCAGAAATATTTTCTGAAAGGGTCAAAAGAGGTATTCCACTCTATCATGTCTCTTGAAATTAATATACAAGTGCCAGTATTTTAAAAATCAGGTGGTTTACTACGTCCAATTAACCCTGCTAATCAAATACATGTACATTGTATGCAGGTTTGACATTTGATAAGTACAGTGTATCTATACCTATCTAACAGAACATAAAAGATATTTCTTTTCTCTGGTAATTTGCAATCATTTTTATAAAGAATAATAACTGTATAATATTCATCAAGTTATCTGACCTGTGTAGCTTTGATTAGGCCATTAACATTTTGATACAACTTATTTGTACTATCCCTAAAAATGAAATCCAATGTTATTAAATTAGTTTTACTTTGTGAGAATTATCCTTGGAGGAAGATGGTTTCAAATTGTAAAATTGAGATTCCTACCATTTGGGCCCCAAAGGGAAAATTAACCAATATTTCAAAAATCTTCTCCAGACTCAGAGGTACTACAGTCATTTTCTCTGCATGGAAGGAAAGATCATCAGGGGCTTTATTTAAATTGTAAATTTCAGCACCCCAGGGCTATCTATTCTCCCTTGGGGAGGGGGTTAAGTCTACTATAGTTTATATGGGGAAATATTTTATCCATTTTGAGCAGAAATTACTCAAACTTAGTCACAATCATTTTTGGTGAATGAGGGTATTACATTGTAAAATTGGGATTCCTTCCCCAGGGGCTAGGGCGGGGCTCCAAAGGGAACATTTACCAATATTTTCAAATTCTTATCCCTTGATGACATGACTAGTATTGTATTTCACTTAGTTTACATGCTGATTTCCACATCACATCTAAACAATAAAATAAAGCTACCAGTACCTATGATATAACTAAGGTGACCGCTAAGGCCCTTGGGCCTCTTGTTCATTTGAGTTGGTTAGTAAGAAAATTATTTTTAACTCTTGTTTCAAAAAAAAAAACCAAATGATTATAAATTTCATTAAAAAATTATATATCTTTTGCCAATAAAATTTATCAAAGCAATATTTTTGTTTCAGTTTTCCTTGGCTTTTTTCTCTATTTCATGCATATACTGTAATGTATCATTGATACATTGCTCATCACTAAGTAATAAACAACTACATTTATTATTTTTTCATAAAAAGACTGCATCCTCGGTCAATATATCTCTCCTCGGGTCGATAAATCCAGGTATTGACCTCAGCCAAAGGCTATAATTGAATAGTATCCATCCATCTAAAATACATGTAGCAAATAAATAAGTACCAAGTAAGATTCAACATTTATTTCATTAATGGGGGCAAAAGATTTGTCCACGCGATGCATAAAATGCCATCTGCTCAATTAGATGAGCCTCTGATAGAGGTAAGGAGCCACTTAGTATCCGATAGTTTTTAAACTGTTCCATTTTCATTTCAACTACGATACGAGCAGAGGCAATACCTTGAGTCTGAAAAAACTCATTTGTGGTCATCTGTCGATAACCTGGAATCCTTGGTGGCATATTAAGCTTTACATTTACTGGAAGTAAATCTTCAACTGTAAATCCTTTATCTGCCATTACCATGTCACCTGGACTTAACTTAGGAAGAAGGTCATCATTTTCGAAAATGTATCGGTCAGACGCATTACCACACCAAAGACGAGAGATAAAATTTACAAGTCCATTAGGCGCAACACCAATCAATAGTTTAAATGTATTAGAATGTTTGTATTCTGACCAGGTGAGCCATTGCGCTGTGAGAGAAGAAGGTTTTTCTGTAAATAGTTCTGTACAGTCAATCACTACTCTACAGTCTTTGTAATCCTGAAAACTTTTTGGGAGATTGCACAAAATCTGCTCTCTAGATGGCCAAGGGACCAAGTGTTTTGCATG
>NW_018407435.1:1087127-1174720 GCF_002113885.1 Mizuhopecten yessoensis
TTTTTTTAATTTATTTCAGGTTATGCACAATGTTATGAAGTTCGTGATTTGTGGGTAGCTTGCCAAACAGCTTTTTACTTTAGGTACAAAATGACTTTTGAAATCCTGTATATTTAAAAATAATAATTAACACGAGAAAGAAGAATAACAGTTGCGTTTGATGTAAGAACATGTTTCTCTTATCATTTTTTGTCTATCATTAAACACAACATAGCTGAAAAATGTCTATCATCGGCAAGCATGACATTTCAAAACGCCATCGCGTCAATAATGATGTTTTTTTGCCGATATTAGATTTCTCTTTAACATAAATGACAATCGTCTTTTGTCAACAACGGTTAACGCCTATCGAGATGCCATCTGTAGTTTATCGAACATGTTATTTACCTGTACAGTATACGATTTAATCGCCTCGGGTAATCTTCATTGAGTTTGTTTACTGGGGCGAAATGGAAACAAAAGACAAACCACGATTTCGACTTTTGCTTCGTGAAATGGCGGAGAACAGCACACTTCACGGCCTTCCGAAGATCTTTGGTGCCAAACAAGCTTACATGAAGATTTTTTGGACCGTGGTCTTTATAGCAACAACTGGATATCTAATCTTTCAACTCGCTAATCTGTTCGAGAGCTATTACTCATGGCCTATCAAAACGGCTGTGACATTAAAGCACAATCCACTGCAGTTTCCAGCTGTCTCATTTTGCAATATGAATCCGATCAAACGGTCCTATATAAACCAAACAAGTGAGGCAGTGATGGCCATACTGAGACCAGATTTGGTAGGTACTGGGACCAGACTTGGTAGGTATTGAGACCAGACTTGGTAGGTACTGAGACAAGACTTGGTAGGTACTGAGACCAGACTTGGTACATTGTAGGTGCTGAGACCATACTTGGTAGGTACTGAGACCAGACTTGGTATATTGTAGGTACTGGGACCAGACTTGGTACATTGTAGGTACTGAGACCAGACTTGGTATATTGTAAGTACTGAGACCAGACTTGGTACATTGTAGGTACTGAGACCAGACTTGGTAGGAACTGAGATCAGACTTGGTATATTGTAGGTACTGAGACCAGACTTGGTAGGTACTGAGACCAGACTTGGTACATTGTAGGTACTGGGACCAGACTTGGTACATTGTAGGTACTGAGACCAGACTTCGTACATTGTAGGTACTGAGGCCAGACTTGGTAGGTACTGAGACCAGACTTGGTAGGTACTGAGCCCAGACTTGGTAGGTACTGAGACCAGACTTGGTACATTGTAGGTACTGAGACCAGACTTGGTACATGGTAGGTACTGAGACCAGACATGGTACATTGTAGGTACTGAGACCAGACTTGGTATATTGTAGGTACTGAGACTAGACTTGGTAGGTACTGAGACCAGACTTAGTAGGTACTGAGACCAGACTTGGTACATTGTAGGTACTGAGACCAGACATGGTAGGTACTGAGACCAGAATTGGTACATTGTAGGTACTGAGACCAGACTTGGTACATTGTAGGTAGTGAGACCAGACTTGGAACATTGTAGGTAATGAGACCAGACTTGGTACATTGTAGGTACTGAGAGCAGACTTGGTATATTGTAGGTACTGAGACCAGACTTGGTATATTGTAGGTACTGAGATCAGACTTGGTAGGTACTAAGACCAGACTTTGTAGGTACTTAGGCCAGACTTGGTAGGTACTTAGTCCAGACTTGGTACATTGTAGGTACTGAGACCAGACTTGGTAGGTACTAAGACCAGACTTGGTAGGTACTGAGACCAGACTTGGTAGGTACTTAGACCAGACTTGGTACATTGTAGGTACTGAGACCAGACTTGGTATATTGTAGGTACTGAGACCAGACTTGGTAGGTACTGGGACCAGACTTGGTAGGTACTGGGACCAGACTTGGTAGGTACTGAGGCCAGACTTGGTAGGTACTGAGACCAGACTTGGTAGGTACTGGGACCAGACTTGGTAGGTACTGAGACCAGGCTTGGTACATTGTAGGTACTGAGACCAGACTTGGTACGTACTGAGACCAGACTTGGCAGGTACTGAGACCAGAGTTGATAGGTACTGAAACCAGACTTGGTAGGTAGTGAGACCAGACTTGGCATATTGTAGGTACTGAGATCGGACTTGGTAGGTACTTAGACCAGACATGGGACTTTTTAGGTACTGAGACCATACTTGGTAGGTCCTGGGACCAGACTTGGGAGGTACTGAGACCAGTCTTGGTAGGTACTGAGCCCAGACTTGGTAGGTGCTTAGACCAGACTTGGTAAGTACTAAGACCTGACATCGGACATTGTAGGTACTGCGACCAGACTTGGTAGATTGTAGGTACTGAGTCCAGACTTGGTAGGTGCTGAGACCAGACTTGATAGGTACTGAGACCAGTCTTGGTACATTGTAGGTCCTGAGACCAGACTTGGTTGGTACTGAGACCAGAATTGGTACATTGTAGGTAATGAGTCTAGACTTGGTAGGTACTGAGACCAGACTTGGTACATTGTAGGTACTGAAGCCAGACTTGGTAGGTACTGAGACCAGACTTGGTAGGTACTGAGACCAGACATGGTAGATTGTAGGTACTGAGACCAGACTTGGTACATTGTAGGTACTGAGACCAGACATGGTAGGTACTGAGACCAGAATTGGTACATTGTAGGTACATGGTAGATTGTAGGTACTGTGTAGGTACTGAGACCAGACTTGGTAGGTGCTGAGACCAGACTTGGTAGGTACTGGGACGAGACCTGGTAGGTGCTGAGGCCAGACTTGGTAGGTACTGAGACCAGACTTGGTAGGTACTGGGACGAGACCTGGTAGGTGCTGAGACCATACTTGGTAGGTACTGAGACCAGACTTGGTTGGTACTAGCCATAACGTGCAGATAATATTACGGTATTTATTTGGCTGTTTATTTTACATCGACTTACTGAATTTGTTTTAAATAAGTATTTTTGTGATTAATTATCTATATTTGTCTTCTGTTTTAAAAAGGTCAAAAGAAACTCGTCTAATACTGAATGGACGGAAGACGATCCCTTATTTAATACGACAGATTACGGTGATGATCTAAATAAAAACTATACTGGTAGCCGCTACGATGATTCTGACGAAGATAGCTATTGGAATTTTGATTCATATACATACGACTACAACTATGATAACTATTATGATGATTATAATACGGACCCATCTTCAGAACTAGACAATCAGCTCATCAAAGAACTGCTGTCCTATGATAACAACGAGTCTCCCAGAGAAAAGTGGATAGGTCGAATAGAAGCCTTCAAACACGCTTTCATGAATGAATCCAGGTAATGTCCGGAGTATATTATGTGTGCTCTCTGGTTAGCTACAGAAGTCAATATTAAATTTTTTATGGGTTTTTGATTTGTTCGAGGAATGCCCCATAGGGTTTTTCCCCTCACTTGATCATTTCGTCTGGATGTAAGTTATCAATGTCATTATGAAGGTTCATTGTATGAGTCTTTTCAATTTTGTTGACTATTTGCTGCCCTTTAAATATCATTCATATTTATTTTAAGCTACTTTATGCATTACTTCAAAGTAAATGGGGGTGGTGGCCAAGTGGTTAAGGCGTTTGACATTCTGTTACCACTACCACAAGACCTGTGTGGGGCAGTTGCCAGGTACTTGCGGAAGGTCGGTGTTTTTTCTCCGAGAACTCCGGTTTTCTTTCACCACCAAAACCTGGCACGTCCCTAAATGACCATAGCTATTAAAAGGACGTTAAACACAAACAAACCAAACCAAACCAATTAATGTAAATGAGAAGTAAAGTCAATCAAAGGTATCATTAATTTAGAATAACATCGCAGTTCCAAAAGTCGAAATTGTCTTAATCCAGAACCGTCGGCTAACCCTCCTGACTGGCGCACAAGTGAATCTGATATCCTTTTTTTTTGTTTTTACATCTGGAAAACATTCTTCGTAAATAAGAAGTAATTATCATAGCTTTCATAAGTGACCAGTCGTAGAAAACACACTAGTGACCAGTCAGCTAACACAAGGTCTCTTGGATGGATAACATGTGTATCTCAATTCCATTATCATTAAATCTCAAAATTGATCAATTTAACCAGGACCAGATACTTCCATTATGACCTCTCCGTATCCAGATTTTGTGAATTATTTAGTATGAATCAGATAACCTGGAGGCACAAATATTAATTATTTAATATTGGCCGGAACGAAATAACTCCCCTGTGTAGCTCATTTCCTGTTTATGGGACTTTTGGTCTACATATATACTATTGCTTTAAAAGGTTTGCACTTTCAACTCCGTGTTAAAGTGTTAACCTGTTCACAATAAACAGTCAATATTTTTTGTTCGGAGTGATAATTTGAATGACAAACAGTAGCTATCAATTAAACTACGAAAGCTTTGCGTTATATTTCGAAGTTTTCACGTAATTTCGCGAATTTGTTTTTTCGTCAACAAATGAGAGCTCAATAGTCTTTCGTTGAATATTTCTACCTGAGGTCTGTTTTTAAGGGTTTGAAATGTTTACACAGCACATATTGTATTCTGTAAATAGATTTTGTTTTCGGTATTATAGGTAAGCAAAATACCTAAGAATGTTTGTATATTGGTTCATTACTGGAACATAACATGTTGTTCATTTTAAAAGCATTTTGAAATAAATAGATAATAATTTGAAATATTTGATATTTGATCACTATTTAATAAAACCTTTTTTTTTCTTTTTTTTCTCTCTTATTATTGATCTGATCTAACTAAAAATAATATGTTTAAACCTATTAAAGTCCAATCAGTTAAGTTAAAGTAATAGACTGAAATTTGCATAAGCCTTGTTTTCTCCGCCCACAACTACTGTTGCTAACGTCACACAATTGTGTCTAAAGTCGCGACTGCTGATTGGTTAAGTATCTGGCCGTCCAATATCACTATAGCTAGCCCTCCACCACTGGGACGCGGGCTAGCGTCTGATCGTCTATAAGATAACTAGCCCTCCAGCATTCGGTTGCGGGTTCGAAGTCTAAATTATCTCAAAATTAATCAATTTGACCAGGACCAGATACTTCCATTATGACCTCTCCGTATCCAGATTTCGTGAATTATTTAGTATGAATCAGATAACATAGACGCACAAACATTAATTATTTCATTTTGGCTCGAACGAAATAACTCCCCTGTGACCTCCCCGGGTCAAACTTCAGTATTTAGAACGTGTTCGATTACCGTTATTGTCGTGGTCCATTTTTGGAAGAGATACACAAGTAGCGAATTTCCTGTTTGAGGGACTTTGCGTCCAAAAGCAACAAACACGTTCATCAGAGATATATATCTACGACGTATCCACTTAAAACACATCGGCATACTTGAGGCAAGAGTACGTATATCTGTTCCACAAAATAAACAATCCCATTATCAAACTAGAATTATGTCAGTGTGACATTAAAGCCGCTCACCACTTTAAATGTTATTGCTTCAGTAACACGTTGAGCATCAATATCTACTATATTAATACCTCAGACATGTGTTCTGTATTCCGCTAATTGAAAATCAGATCATGTGATGATGTTGCCTTTGGAATTTCCAAAATTAAGCACCTCTTAAATGATGCCTAAAAAACATTTCTCCCTCTCCTCTTTGTTCGCCCTCTTTTGTGACGCATTGTTGTAATGTTCATTAATTAGCATCCTCCGATGATGTGACTTGAGCATTTACGTGCAGAATGGCAATCGGTGAATGGGTAATAAAGAATAGGTGCATTTTGTGCTGATGAAATGAAGGATAATTAACAGTAGCGGGAAAATATGCATGGAGAAAAGAGATATTGTACTCCTTTAATTTTTATTTATTTTTTATTCATATTAATAATAATATTAATATATGTAGTGACTTTATTTACTGTAATTGAATATACAATTAATCACAAAATTTCACAAATGTTCTTGGAATATAATTTAAATTATATTTCTAAATGCGACGTAAGAGTCATTTCCCTTACACCGGATTGGATAGTATTTGGCACAGCGCGAATTCTTGTCAAACAGCAGCGGGAGTTGTGTCATGTTCTTAAATTGTTACATTTTCATAAATAAATAAAACAGAAATAGCATGCTGCGTTACAGAAATGTTTGATAAGCATACACAGTTCACATATCGTCTCGTCTCGGAGCCACGTCCGTGGTAGCAACGATGGTTTATTAGCGTTATCAACCTAAGCACGATATGTTATATTACGTTCCCGTTTGAAACATCAAGATAGAGTTTATACTTCATCACTCATACGGTTTATAAGTATATAAAATTTACTTCTTCCTTGTACTTACAAAATACAAAAAGCTAGCCCGTACAGACAGCGTCAATGCTTGACAGTCCCGTCACGAAAACAAATCCGAGTTGCTAAAACGCTCAACCCCAGTGCACGAATTTCACCACCACAACTCTCGTAGAATGCACCGGAGATAAACATTTTGTTTTCAGCAATTATCTAAAGCCTGGATTATTATTTGGAGACGAGTATCAGAAGACGTTATGTAACCCACAAATGAGTGTCAGAGATTCTACCTTCTATTTACGATAACGAAACTATGTAGCGGAAGCATGCAAGACTGAATTATGCGCACGCACCGGGAACGGAAGTGGGTCCGTCATTTTGTTCTCTGAACAGAACCAATAAGCCGCTTGGCTCTCGACAAGAGCAGCTTAAAAAAACACTAAACAAAAATGACATGTTTGTTATATGTTTTACGGCACGGCCGTTAGTGAGGGCGGAGCCAGGTTGTACTGTAAATGTATCGGAATATCGGTACTGTACTCTTTCAAGCATTGAGTGATGTGTTAAATTACTAATTCAGACCTACATGTATAGCTATACAGTGTATATTCCAGTTAAGTTTCCTTTCTTGATTTCTTTTTGGCTGACAATATGTTTGATATCTTGAAGTTTTCCGCCTAGACGTATGATGACATGACATAAATGTGAGATTGCGAAAGGTTCATTAGACTCTATATAAGTATGTAAATTTGCACCCCTTGAATCCATTGCAAAAATCAAGTGCAGCATATTCTACAAAGACATTGAAATAAAATATTTTAGGATGGATATTGTTAATCATGTATAATAGCATAGTTATCTGATATCCACGAAAAAATATACATATATATATATATATATGTATATATCTTTACGAATAAGCCCTTTGAAATGCTTCAAACTTAACTTCAATGATTTATAAATATTGTATCCAGAGAGAATTTATGCATAGTATTTTACATTTTTTGTGCTTTTTATGTGTAAAAATTAATTTGTTCAATGCTATAAAAACTGGATTTATATGAATTTTCTATCAAAAATAAGAATAATATGCGATATCACAATTTGTGTCATTTTTCAATACCCATCATTGCAGCCCAGAGAGTCAATAGATCTATATATCATATATATATTGTGGATGAATACATTTGTTTCAGCAACTTACTGACTATAATTTTGGCTTTATATGTCTCTGCTTTATGTATAGTTTTAGCCATAGAGAAAATGCATTGTTTCCTCAATTAGAAATTGAATCAGTTCAGCATATAAAACTGTATAGATTTTTTTTTAAATCGTGCAGATTTGTAAAACAGCAGATTTTCTTTTATGAATAAGAAATAGCTGTGAGATAGTAATCAAAAATGAAAATGTTACAGTATCGTCTAGTCACCAGTTTCCGAGCGTTATGTATTTACGCGCAGCCATTTTATCAAGCTATAACTCGTAACTACGTGACCTGCTGGACACACCACAAGGATATTTTAGACGTTTGGCCATCGTCTGTAAACTGACACAAAAATTACCGGAAGTTCGTCCGGAAAACATAAGAAATAATCACCGATTAAAAAAAACACGCATAAATATGCAGTTTTGCTTAATGCACTTTTTATCTTGATCAAAATGAGCCCATACCTGAATAAAACAATGATATATTTCATTCATGAACCGGTCTTTTTTGTAGTCTGACAAACGTACGAAAATGTCGTATGCAAATGAGGCCACATCTCCTCGCCGATTTTTTTCCACTTCCGAAGAGCCAAGGACATTCTTATATCGATAAACAGTGTTTTTAATGAAACGTAAACCTTGTAATGCAATAAACTTCCAATTTTCACCAATTTTAAACAGAACAAAATGAGAAATAACTTACCATCAACCAAAACCGATATAAGACTGCAGAAAAAAATAATAACAGATTCTATATTAAAACTAAATAAATATAATAAATAATTTTAAAAAAATACATGAATTGGTTCAATTTGACATTTTGAAAAATCAATTAAAAATGTGAAATTTAAAAAAACTTACTTTGATAATTAATTTGACGATCAAAGATATTTTTTGTATTCCAAACGCAGCTTTGGTTCCTGCAGGTCACTGTAGAGAAGTTCTTTTTAGTGTAATCGAGTTATCTTTCTTTGAACACTTAATCAAAATAGACAAACGGAAACATATGACGGCTACTTCCGACGGGAGAAATTTGTTAAAAATTGTTTGTTCTGATTTTTTTTAAATACAGTTTTATGTTGCTAGTTTTTTGTTTCTATTAGTAGATTGTATACATGTTTATGACAGTCATCCGTAATTTCAACATTTTTCTGCCGATATGAGTACGAAATCGCGGATGCTTCTTAAGTGCGCGGAAACTGGTAACCCGAGGATATGGATTCAATTTTTTTCTTCTATTTTCTTTTTTTCGTGCAAAATATCAATTAAAAAATTCTTATGAAAATACTTGTATGTTTTTTTATCCTATCATTTTGCGTCTCTGTGATAAACTCCCTTTTTGTTGACAACCAGCAAGTTGTTTTGTTAATATTCCGTTTTCTAAATATATACAACTGCAATCTCTACCCAGAGTTGTCGTAGGGAGTGCAAGGACCGTAACTCTGCGTGATAGTCTCGTTCAACCAGACTCTTGTTGTCTGCGCAAGCGTCTGATTGAACGAGACTACACTGCCGATTCAATACTTTTTTGACCATTCAGAACTAGAGCAATGTAGCCGGTTACGTTATGTCAAGAGAATTTACATCTTTAACCGGAAAGTATCAAATATTTAAGTATCCTATAGTAAGATATCNTAATTATGCAGAAATTTTGTAATAACTTTTTCAAAAACTTTCCCTACAGTGCTTAATAAAGCTATTGGTCTATAATTACTGGGGCATTGTTTATCGCCTTTCTTAAAAATGGGCATGACTAAAGCTTTTTTCCAGGAATTGGGATAAATTCCTTGATCAAGAGACTTTCTGAATATAAGAAATAGCGGAAATGAAACATAAAGAGCTGTGTTTTTAAGCATTTGGTGACTAATTTTATCATATCCAACAGCTTTACCTAATTTAAGAGACTTAAGGATGTCAACAATATCAGCTTGTGTAAAAAATATATTATCTATGCGACTTTGGGTTCTCATATCAACTTGTGGTAAAGGTACACCTGAGTCGTCTATAGTAGAGATAGACACAAAATAGTCATTTAAAATATTAGCTTTTCGTTCATCATCTACTGCAGTAGAATTAGTAATAGGGTCTTTTAGAGGAGGTATAATGTAAGATACATCTGCACTTTTAGTTAATCTCCGAACCAGTTTCCAAAAATTCTTTTGATTAGTTTTTGCATAGTTATCTAAAAGTCCATTAATATCAGCATAAAAAAGTTCTCTTGTTCTACGTTTGAGATTGTTGACATGATTTCTATGTTTTTTAAATTTAGCTAAATTCTCTATAGAAAAAACTCTTTTTAATTTTTTATGCAATCTATTTCTAATTCTAATTTCACGACGTAGTTCAGTAGTAAACCACGGTTTATCATTTGGTCTAACAGTAATAACCTTAGTTGGAATACAAAGATGAGCATATTCCAAATACTTATCTGTAAAAATCGAACACATATCGTCGCATGTGTAAGCATTTCTAAATACGTATTGCCAATCGGTGTTTTGTAACAGGTTATTAAATTTAGGATAGTCAGCATTTTTATAACACCAAATCATGCGTTTAAATTTGTTAGTAAGAAAAATGTTTAGTTTAATTTCAACGAGAGTAGCGTCATGGTCCGAAATGTCCCTGTCAATTTCAATAACATCGGAAAAACCAACAACGCATGTATCGCTCACGAGCACGGGGTCAAGGAGCGAAGCACGTGTTTGGCCTACCCGAGTTGGTTGGTTTATTACATTAGAAAACAGATACGTGCGGATAATGTCGTTCAGTTTATGACGAGTCTCAACCAGTAGGTCAACGTTTATGTCACCAACTATAATGACATGTGGGTTTTCATCAAGTGCATTTTCAATGGAGTTTTCAAATTGTTCCCAAAATGGATTTACACAGTCATTTGGTCTATATACTGTACATAGAAGATACGAGGAGTTATTAAAAATAATTTCGACCCAGATGGCCTCACCTGATGGAAATTCTAAATCCAAACGCCGCTGGGCAGAAATTAAAGGCGAAATATAAACAACGACACCCCCACCCTGTGAGTATTCACGGTCTTTCCGGAAAGGATTATTATTAAAACCTGGAAGTGCTATTTCTTCGTCAGATATACTGTTGTCTAAGTGGGATTCCGTGATACATACTACGTGAAATTCGTCTGCAATATTTTCAAGGTGAGTTAGCTTATTTCGTAAACTACGTATATTTAAATGGAAAATTGTTAATTCATCGGAAGATACATCAGGCCCAGGGTTTTCATGTATGTCCATGCAAATCAATAATAAAAGATGGAGGATAAGGATGAAATTAGTGTTACTGAAATAGCTATGTATAACATAAAAGAGAATACTGTATTGTGTGGTCTTAAATGTAAGAAGAAGGATTTCAAATAGATTTATAAATTCATCAAATACGAAATTTAAATTAATTTTAAATATTGAAGATGAGCTCGAGTGGTTACAGTGTGTACGCATGTAGAAATTGCCGACCGCCACCCTGTGTGCTACTATATCGTTACCCATTATCAAGAACGGTCATGGTTGGGTGGCTATCGGCAAAGAACATACGCACGTGCGTATACACCTGTCCAACAGTACAAACGGGCTCGAGGTGAAGGTCACACAGAAGTAAACAAGAGGGAAGTGGGAAGAGAAGGGGGAATAGTAAACAGGAAAGGTAAATAAAAGAAATCATAGGTGGAGAACCGAAGGATGTTTCTGCTGCTATAAAGAAGAGTAAGAGTTAAAATGATTGTTAGATAGATAGACCGACAGATTATGATTATTTTGTATATAATGACAATGTATAGAAAAATGGGAAAACTATTTACATTTTCAGCATGGTATAACTATATGAATAGCATAGTCATTAATTATATACAAGTCAGCTTGGGACAAACAGATTATACAAATGTGTACAATTGGTACACAAACAACACAGGGTAGGGTACTATAGGTAGACACTTTAAATAGCTTATATTGACAAGGTAGACATAATCAGACTACGTAGGGTTACACATAGACCATATCATAGGTAAAACGAAAGAAGGCATGGGTAATCACGAAGGCATATTTTGGGGAGACACGTGAATCATACGGATATCAATCAAGACAGACTACCTGTTTTAGTGATAACAGTGAAAACAATATAGTTGTCTTCTGTGATATCAACCATCATAGGATACTTGATTTGAGATATCAATCATCACAGGATATCTGTAATTGTGGTTCTTGTCAATCAACACATGATAATTATTTGAAGATTCAAAACAGCACATATTACTTTTTTGGATATCAAACAATAAATGATACTTATTTTGGATATCAAGCAATAAATAATACTTGTTTTGGATATCAAACAATGAATAATACTTGTTTTGGATATCAAACAATGAATAATACTTGTTTTGGATAGCAAACAATAGATAATACAATGAATATTACTTGTTTTGGATAGCAAACAATAAATGATACTTCATTTTTGGATATCAAACAATGAATAATATTTGCTTAGATATCAAACAATGAATAATACCTGTTTTAGATATCGAACAATGAGTAATACTTGTTTTGGATAGCAAACAATGAATAATACTTGTTTTGGATATCAAACAATGAGTAATACTTGTTTTGGATATCAAACAATAAATGATACTTGTTTGGTTATCAAGCAATAAATAATACTTGTTTTAGATATCGATCCAATAAATAATACTTATTTCAGAAATCAAAACAATAACTGGTACTTGTTTTGGGTATTAAACAATAAATTATATTACTTTTAGATATCAAACAATAAATTATATCAGTTTTAGATATCAACCAAACATACTATTAGTTCTGATATCAAACAAATGATCCTTGTTTTGATATATCCAATAATAAATTATATTCGTTTTTATTATCAAGCCAGAAATGATACTTATTTTGGGTATCAAACATTATATGATACTTATTTTGGTTATAAAACAATAAATGATCTTTGTTTTGGATATCAATCAATATATGAAACTTATGATACTTGCCTTATATATCAAACGAATGACACTTTTTTAAATTCTTTTTAAATATCAAACAATAAATAACATCATTCTGTATGCAATACAACCATATTGATGTCCAAATATAATGGCAAGTTACCATTTCGATACATGGATATGAATATCTCTTTAGGATTAACTATCTATATGAATCGTTATATATAAAAAGGATTCTGGATCATCACGTAAAGTGATAAAAGTACACACACCATGAACGTACGTGACATTTACAGTCAACAGTGAGGTTATTCGAGCGGAGAAAGTTGCAGAAGATATAGACAGTGCTGGTGAAGATGTTGCTGATGCTGGTTGCAGGACGCGATACACTAAATCAAAGTACTGAGAGTACTTCAATACTGATCATGCAGAGGAGTCATTGTGAAGAGTTGGAATGATGGAATGCAGATGGTGAATGTTTTTGATTAGGATTTTGTCCGAGTCTCTCGATCGTTTGAAGAAAATTCTCCCATCACTGGTCCAATAAGAATCAATGGACTTGGTCCATTTGGCTCGTCCAAGATCCTTTACTATTGCTTGCCTAGCTTTGGTCAGGTCTTCGGTAATGAAGAGTTTAGACGGGTTATTTTTTAAGCGTTTTTTATTTTTAAACACAGAGTTTTTAAGGTTCCAGCTGCTAAACCGGCATATAATTTGATGTTTCCCTTCGCTAGTGGGCTTCCCAATTACATGAGACCTATAGATATCTTCAGGGCGTAGGTCAACATTTAGCTGAGATTTACAGATGTCAATAATGACTGGGTCAGTGAAACGTTGTTGCTCTCTAGATAACTGGATGTTATGAAACCTGAGGGTGTTCCTCCTACCGTACTGCTCAAGCTCCTCGACTTGGGATACTAGGGATCCAACCTGATTCTCAAGAGTTGAGCACTTGGATGACAAGGAATCGTTTGATGACTTAAGTTCATTGATTGAAGTGGCCTGGTCATGTATCGTCTGCTGTAGCGGTATAATCATGTCTGCCATAGTATCGCGAACAATAGTCTGGAAAGTTTCACGGAGGTGGGGTATGCACGCCTCAGCCCATGCAGGTGCTATACTGGATACAAATGAAGGACTGGAAAGGGTGGAATGCATCAAGCTGGTAAGGTCTATAATCTTGCCTTTGCCTACATCAAGCTGGAGTGGCTGGCCCTCCTCCAGAGAGGAAGGTACCCCCGAGAATGAATTCCGCCTCCTATGGGTTGGGTGGTCAGTAAGTCCGGGGGACACTGAGTCCGGAGACTTCCTTTTAGCTGGGCCTGACGGGGTGCTCCTTGAAGCCGACATTATGTAGTTGGAGTAGAATGACTAAATACGAAGGATACTAGAACGTGTTTAGTGGTCTATGTATATGACCTGTACAAAGACATGTAAACCAAGATGGCTGAAGTGTTCGAACAAAGGTCAGTGACGAGTCGGTTGACAAAAACATAAACCTCTCTTCATGGGTGGGTATAATCGGAGTTAAGATAGCATAATGACAAGAAGATTAGCACGCTGTCAAAATGACAGATATGTACCCACCGTCTAAAACACACACAGATGTATAACACAGCATTTCTTGGTGGAGCTGGTCAGATTCGAACAATGCAGATCGCCATCTTATGACGTCCTCTGTAACTATTAAAACAGGAACTAAGCGGCAACTATTTCAGTGTCGTTACACCTAGAAATAATAAAAAGAAGAAATATATCATAACCTCCCCTTACACCATTAATTGCATTTCGCCTGAAGATGGTCACAAGGCTTGAAAACGTCAACGTTGATCAACTATAGGCCTATATTCCTTGTCAATGGTATATCTAGCCTGCATATATACTATTGCTTTAAAAGGTTACGTTTGGCAGTCGCAAGGTACGTGCCGCAGGTTCGTGGTTTTTCTCGGGCACTCCAGTTTGCCTCCACCACCAAAACCTGGCACGTCCTTAAATGGCCATAGCTATTAAAAGGACGTTAAACACAAACAAACCAAACCAAACCAATTAATGTAAATGAGAAGTAAAGTCAATCAAATGTATAATTAATTTAGAATAACATCGCAGTTCCAAAAGTCGAAAATTGTCTTAATCCAGAACCGTCGGCGGTGATGGTCGTATTACTGCTAACCCTCCCGACTGGCGCACAAGTGAGTCTGATATCCTTTTTTACATCTGGAGGACATTCTTCGTCGATAAAAAGTAATTATCATAGCTTTCATAAGTGACCAGTCGTAGAAAACACACTAGTGACCAGTCAGCTAACACAAGGTCTCTTGGATCGATATCATGTGTATCTCAATTCCATTATAATTAAATCTCAAAATTGATCAATTTGTCCAGGACCAGATGCTTCCCTTATGACCTCTCCGTATCCAAATTTTGTGAATTATTTAGTATGAATAATATTACCTGGACGCAAAAATATTAATTATTTCATTTTGGCCGGAACGAAATAACTCCCCTATGACCTCCCCGGGTCAAACTTAGGTATTTAGAACGTGTTCGATTACCGTTATTGTCGTGGTCCATTTTTGGAAGAGATACACAAGTAACGCATTTCCTGTTTGTAAGACTTTGGGTCTACATATATACTATTGCTTTAAAAGGTTTGCACGTTAAACTCCGTGTTAAAGTGTTTACCTGTTCACAATAAACAGTCAATACTTTTTGTTCGGAGTGATAATTTGAATGACAAACAGTAACTATCAATTAAACTACGAAAGCTTTGCGTTATATCTCGAAGTTTTCACGTAATTTCGCGAATTTGTTTTTTCGTCTACGAATGAGAGCTCAATAGTCTTTCGTTGAATATTTCTACCTAAGGTCTGTTTTTCAGGGTTTGAAATGTTGACACAGCACATACTGTATTCTGTAAATAGATTTTGTTTTCGGTATTATAGGTAGGCAAAACACCACCAAAACCTGACATTTCCTTAAATGACCATACAGTGCTGTTGTTAATAGAAAGTAAAACAAAAACAAATCAGATCCATTGTGTTTTCTCGCGTTAGCGGGGGCATTAACAAACATCCGGGCGCCCACTTCTATTGTTTGTCACGGTCTTATAGATCCCGCTCTGCCGGGATCTATAAAAGCACGTGCGAGGGGAGATAACTCAAACTAGAATACCTCTTCATAACAACAAAGATGGCGTCCGACTCACACATGCGTTCGATGTGTGCCAATAATTCACAGGATGAAATAGCCTACTAAATTGAGAGCAAAGAAAATTCAACGAAACAGGCAATGAGGGGCCACTAGGGTGCTAATTACAAAGATGGTTGTGTAATGTCCGAAATAATGCCGAAAAGGTGTCTGGAAAGCCGGTAAGGGCTGTTTTGGTAGCAGTCAAGTACAACTCAAACTCACAAAGTGACTTAAAACTTTGAACAAAAAAAGGAATAAAAGATTTTCAGGGTGACAAATAAATTATCTCTGGATAAGGAGGGGGTCTACGGGCTTATAGACCCCTTTGGTCTGTATCGACCCGGGGTCTATAAAACCAAAGGGGTCTATGAGCCCGTAGACCCTTCCTAACCCAGAGATAACTAATAGTATCCTCCCTCTGCGGACTACGTCTATATCGGTGAAAATAGTTTTTGTAGTATAAACATAATGCATATAAGGTTAACACCAGTGATCTGGGTGTAAAACTTCAGTTGGGCAGGACCAGGATTCTGAAACCCGAATTTTATAATGTCGTTCTAACCAGCAGAGTTATCTGTCCAACATATGTATCTTGGGTTTAGTTTGGTTTGGTTTACTGGTTTTACGTCTTCCTTCACTGGCGGTAGACTCTGTTCGGCCGCCGTGTGTGGGTTAGTTGCCTCTTACTAGACCCTATTCAGATTCAAAAGGTCCTAGGCCTTTCCAGGTCACGCTCCAAGGTCAGATGCGGATAGGTTGTCAACGTCTCGTGGACGACCCCTGTAGTTTTTGTTTTTTGTTTTGTTTTGTTTTTTTCTCAAATAAATTTTGGACAATTATAATCCTGTAAGATGCATCGCAAAATATGATTCATATTGAATATTACTTTTGGAAATTATCTATTAAAATATCATTATAATATTTGTTTTGACTTAATGGTACTTTTAACCTTCAGGTTTTATTATTTAGTTCTCACATTTTGATTATATCACGCGATATCAGCCAGTCGCAATGATGTACATTGAGCACAAACCCTAACTTAAAATGTGAGAACAATTTCTTGGGTACAGGCGTACAGAAACCTGAAATAATTTTAAGCTTGGGTCTAAAATTTAACTATACATAAAGTACTATATACCGGTCAAACGTTCGCCCTTCTCCGGTAAAATCAATACCCGCTCTGCTCTGGGGGCGAAAAAGATGAAAATGGAACTACAGCTAAAATTTCTCGATTTACAGTACAAACAAATAAGAAAAACCCAGGTAATATAATAATAGAGTAAAAATGTTTTTAAAAAGTCATTTTGAAATGGCTTTTAAAACAATTGTGACAACATTTTATTATATCTTTTTTCTTGATTTTTTCTAAACCATCACTTGTTTTGTAACAGCGAGAAACGAGAGAAGTTGGGTCATTCTATACAGGATATGCTAGTGTCCTGTAGCTACAACGCACGCAAATGTTTTTACAAGTAAGTGTTTAAAAATGGACAATCTCTGAACAAGAAGAAATGTTCATAAAATTACAAGTGCTTCACAAAGTATTTACTCATCGTTTCGTTAATAAATCAACAGTATTAAAGAGTTGGGAACACTTGAGTTAATTATCCACAATAAATCCCTGCTTAGGTTTGCGTTGTGGCGTTAATATTGTGAACATAATATTAGCCTGAACTGTTTAACTAAAGGGAAAATATGTCATAGACATAACTATGTTGCTATTCTTAGAGGTATTTTGATAAATAACAGTAACGTTATCGCAAGTATTCTTCTTTGACGAATTGATTTTTGTTTTTTTCCGTTGCCAAAAAACAAAGCAGAATACAGATCTGTTGCTAATGTATAACTATCATGGTATAATAACACTTTTTGCCTCTTTACGTGAGGAAGTGACTCTGCTTTTATTCACGAGGATTTGCATTAACTAAAGGAATCATTTAATACAAAAACACTGAAACAATTCAATCAGGAATCATTATTCGGCATATATGTGTGAACAAAAATGCCAAAATACCCGTTCTTAGTGTTACGTAGCGTAGCGCGATTCACATTGGATATTGATAACGCTAATATTCTTTTTTCAGCTGTTTCAAAAAAAAATCCAAAGATCGTGTTGATAAACGCTTCTATTTTGGGTTTTTTTCAGTAATTTCACACTATTTCAAAGTTCGGAATACGGAAACTGTTTCACACTTGAGTCCTCGGATTACTTTTCGAGAAAACCTGGTCCTCTAAATGGTAAGTAATTTTTGTTTTCAATCTTTTGGAAGGTTTATGATGTAGCAACATATGAAGCATATCATAACACGCACCATAGTAAAGTTGTTTTACCATAAAACAGGCCAAAGACAAGATACCTGACGTTGATGTTATGACGGTGACATTGTCTCCTAAAACGATAGGTGAAAGATTCCCTTTTGCATTATTTACTTGTAGCAGTCCCTTAGCAAAATTAGTTGGTAATGCGCACAGCCGCACTGGGTAAACGGTACACAGGAGAAATGTTTACCTTAAAATGTGATGACTTAAAATTGACCTGAACTTCAGGTCAAATTCACATGAAGATATATTCAGGCTACTTTCATGTTAATTCAAGTCAAATGTGCAATGTGTAGTTAAATTGACACGGACTTTTGTTTTTGCCAGTGTATGTGTGGAAATAGTGAGACTTAAAGCACAAAAGTTGTAAAACATAAATCACAACTCAAGGTCTAGTTTCTTAGTTCTTTCTGCCTAAATAGAGTAAGCATATTCTTGTTCTGTTCTATGAAACATCACAATGCTAACAGGAAATCTTAACATGCTTGGTTCTATCTAAGGGGAAAACTAAACTAAGTAAAAACAGACAGGATATATGATACTTACAGCACATCATTCTCCCATTTCACATCAGATACGGTATCAATGTTGTGTCCTTGAAAAACAATAGTTTCGAGCTTGAAAATCTGGCCATGCTGTAAAGTAAATGATTAATGCGCTTTGCCTACCGCATATCGAATCACTGATATTTTAATAAGTGCTTTGTGTTTCTGCGGTGACGGGGTGTGGGTGACTGAACTTGAAATGATTCATTGTAAATATGTATTAAAATATATAAAATACTCTCCAAGGGCTATGGTTGACTCTGAATCTAGAAATGCAGGTGTACACCATCTGTTATTTCGTATTTCTACTTGCTACGAGGGTCTAGGTGCATGATCTTATTGTAAAATATCCATTATTTATATACAGGGAGACCCAACTTACTCGAACTGGCGTTACTCAAATATCTTCTGTTCCGAAAATAGTTCTCTTGGTCCAGAGTTCTTATAAATTCTGAGTTCTTATACATTCTGAATTCTTATAAATTCTTTGTTAAAAAAAAATCGGATTACTTGAACATTGCTCGACTTATCCCTGACCACTTAAAACCTTAGTATTTAACCTATCCATTCGTCGAACCAAGGAATTAGATTGCTATCTAAGTCCGTGGTCGGACATGTTGTCACACATGTATTCCGTCTTTGCGTATTGCAGAGTTATCTTCTCTTGAGAGCAGGTATTGATTGTTACGTCATTTGTTTGTGAGAGTAACGTCATCATTTTTTTAGAAAACGACGAAATTTTCTCACACCAACAAATGACGTAACAATCAATACCTGCTATCAAGAGAAGATAACTCTGCAATACGCAAAGACGGAATATCGCAGGGTAGTGTATCATTGTTAAAAAGGGCCTGTTTCCAGTAATGTTAATTCTCCATAGGAGCCTGCCCCCGTATAATTTCTTATCTAGCTCAACTACTGTTTTTTTTCCTTTCCGAAGAATAATACTACACCTTTCCGACACCCAGATTTCATAATTTCAGTGAAAATGTATTTTGATAAAGTTGTCAATTTCAGTATCAAAGACATAAGTTCGTAAATAAAAGAAGGTTATCTCGAAATTGTAATTCGCAACATAGTATAAATTTCTTTTGATAAATATTTCCAAAACATCGTGTTTATTCATAAAACATAAAAACAAAAATTCTCGGATGAAAATGCACTTGCAGAGACACAATTATGAAGAAAAATGCCATAAAATTGCAATTTTCTCCCGTTATATAGTTTTGGATGCAAATTTCCATCAGAAAATCGGATAGAGCTTTACTTGTTTCATATGTGTACCAAAAATCAGCTAATTCCATGTGGTGGAACGTTCTCATATCGCCGCCTGAATGTGGTTGTAAATTGAAAGAAAAGGGGAAATGAGTAACAACCTTGTCTGAAACCCTATTATATAGCTTATTATATACAAACTTTTATATTGAATATCAGAGCGGATATTTTCATGACAGTTTTATGATGTGTAACGACTAAATAAACAGTATCGATATAAAGATTTACACTGAGGACACCCTGATACATGAATACTGTTCTATCTCAAGTTGTCCTCTTCTGAATTTTCTGATCGTGTGGCCTTGTACATTTATCCGTATCTTCTTGTCTTTGTCTATACGTTTACGGAATCATTGACTCGACGCTAGCTATTCTTGTCTCACTTTCCTTGTTTTATTGTCCCATCTCCAAAGCGTTGTGGCTCTGTCAGGGTTGGGACCCTGACTTGTCTCACTTTCTTTGTGCCTGCCGACCACGCCACATCGAATAGATAGATTATCCATATGAAATACTTTATTTTGTTCTAAGTAATCAATCAATTCTGCGCTTCTTGGAGGTATTGAATGTGATTTATTATATTGTCTTGTTATTTTGTGTAATTAGTTGTTCGTTATTTATCACACATTTTCGCATAATTGTACCAAACTACTAAGTATTAGCTGTTTACAGCAATCATCGGTGGCTTGCTATTTTGTTACTTTATCGACGCTTCATAAACCAATCGTTATTGTTTCAAGATGGAGGGTAAATGTGTTGGAGAAGGGTGTCAAGTATACTTCAAGAAACGTAGTGGCAATAAGAACAGAAGTGCACGCAATGTAAATAGTCCACAATATAAATGGCTCCTAGATACGCTGGTGCAACAAGGATTGATGTCAGCAAAGGAACAAGCACTTATTTGCCAGAAGTGCTACATGAAGTATCTTCGGAACAAAAATCAGCCTGAACCTGAACCCGAGCAGAACCAGGAAATAGAGGAAGAAGACGACTCCCCGTCCCATATCCTGCCGTTGCTGACCCTTCATGATCTTTTGAATGGATCATCTTCACACAAAAAATGCTGTCTCTGTCTTGTTACCTTTGCAAGAAATGGAACAAAATCATCAGTCTTACCAAAACGTGCAAGACATCACCTGATCTATTCACACAAACTGTGGTGTCCCACCTCATCCCGCGTCTGCTCCATTCACCTTATTGGTAACGACTTAGATCCGTCTACAGAGGTTGTCCTTGATGGTAGAGGTTCCTTGGAATCTCAGTTACCATCAAAATCGTCCGAAATCATTAATGACCTCCTAGAGGTGTCGCACGTCCTTTCACAGAACCAGTCTGCGTTTACAATAAGCTTTTCTTCTCTTGATGACTCGGCATGCATGGCCTGGACAGGTTGGTCCAAAGATCAGTTCCTCGAAATCCACTCGCACTGTTCCCCATATCTTTCATCTGGTATATATACCAAGACTACACACGATGCTCTATTACTGTTCTGGGTAAAACTGAAAACCGACATTTCCTGGAGTCAGTGTTCTTCTCTTTTTGGAATTTCCAAGTCAAGTGTGTCCAAAACTTTCCACTCCATAGTACAGGCATTAGACACATCGATAGTCCCACAATTTCTAGGTCCGGATCACTTGACAAGAGAACAGTTGCTCGGGCACAATACTGTCTTTTCAGAAGCATTTTTTGGAGATAAAGCCACTGCCATATTAGATGGCACCTATATTTATATCCAGAAAAGCTCCGACCACAAGCTCCAGAGAATGTCCTACTGTGGCCAGAAGAAGAGAAACTATCTCAAATTCATGAGCATCGCCTTACCAGATGGCTACATTCTGGACACAGTAGGACCATTCACTGGCAGCGAAAATGATGCTACAATTACAAAAAAAGTCATGGACAAGCTAGTTACTTGGCTACAACCAGACGACAACGTTGTCGTTGACCGAGGTTTTAGAGATGTCCTACCAGTTCTCGAAGCCTCTGGCCTCAATGCTAGCATGCCGTCATACCTGAAACCCGGTCAAAGTCAACATTCTGACGTCCAAGCAAATCTTGACAGAACTATCACCAAATCGAGGTGGATTGTGGAATCCTATCATGGTCGTCTGAAACACTGGACGTTCTTCCGAACGCAATTGGTGTCTAACAGCTTTATCAATGTCATCGAGGCTTTGCTTCGAACCGTCACAGCCTGTCTGAATGGTATTAGAGGACCGATCTACCAGAGATCTCCAGAGAGAGATGCCAAAGATAGGCTAATGGCTGAACGTATGAAGGACCGTTTGACAACACCGAATGGTTTAGCTCAGAGAGTCAAGACAGATCCGGATCTATCTAGACGGGCAAGGTCCGAGTTTGTCAAGATGGATGCATCTTCCGTACTGTTTCCCCGTCTCGATCTTGATTACTTGAGAACCATTACGTGTGGAACGTATCAGATATCTCTGGCTCCTGGTTACATCGCCGAACATTTAAGTGATGACGGAGACTATGAGGTGTGGCTTTACCAGCACTCCCCAGACCTTCTCCGATGTCAAATACATTCTCGACACAAAAGCCAAACGAAATATAACGTTTGGATACGGTTCACCGTTTCACCCGATGTTGAGGCCCCAATAAAGGACTACTACTGCCAGTGCCCAGTTGGAGAGAGAACGATGGGAATGTGTGCGCACATCTCCAGTATCTTGTACTACCTTGGGTATTACAGGACGCTGGAAAACCCTCGACCATTACAACCACAGGTAAAGAAATTCCGACAAAACTTGAAATAGTTTTCCATGCGGCAACGGAGTGCATATGTCGAAAGTATGTTTGGGGCTCGATATGAAAGATCCCCGTTACCATGTGACTAACCAAACTTATAAATATAGGTATTATACAATCGCCCGTAGCTATGAACACTCCCGTAAATGCGAAAACCAACCAAAATCATAAGGAACACGTTTTGTTTGTTGTTCTGTCTATTTGTCAGCCAATGTCTTCAACCACGGGGACTTGTGAAGTAGCCATCTTGGATTTTTTTTATGAAAAAGTGTTTCTCTCACTTTTTTTCATATCTGTGTACATATTCTCAACATACCGAGCAAATACTCTCGTTTTTTTGTTAATTATCTAAAGAAAGTCGAAAATCGGCAATTCAACCATAGGCTAATTCAACCCAACATTTGAAAATGTTCCACCACTTACATTTTGATGATTTTTCCTCTCATCAATAGCATATTACGTACTGTTTAATAGGATAAAAATTGGTTTGCATCCAACGCCCATAAAAGGGTGTATTCTCTAAAAAACACAGTTTTTGTGTCTAAAATGTTATCATCGAAAATGGCATTTTTGAGATTGTTTCTTCCATAAAACAGCCAAATGGCGCGATGGAAACATGATTTTTTGTCACAATCATGCCATGAATGTATTCTTTACGGTGACCATCATTTGATTAGATTTTCAATAATATTTTACATAACATGCACATTTTATCAACACTTAGACAGCTTCTGAAAGGTACAACTTTGAGGAGCCATAAGAAACAAACCAAGTGACCTAAATATTTATACTTTATAGATTTGTGACCACAACGGCATGGGCAATGCACCACCAACAGGAAATTTGAATCAGAGAAGGGGCCGTTTTGGAAACCGGCCCTTTGTATTACTACATGTAGATATTATTCTTCAAGGGCTATGGTTGACCCTGAATCTAGAAATCCTGGAGTACATCACCAGCTTTGTCATTGGATACGGTGTGAAGCTTCTGATCCATCAACCAGGCACTGTAGTGTTCCCTACAGTGGAGGGCATTGTCCTCAGTCCGGGACACGAGACCACCATCGCCTTGAGAATGGTACGGTGATCTTAATCTACTGGACTTTTAGTACGGATCCGTAATACCTTTCAGTCAGTATATTATTGTATATTTACTTACATATCATTTTAGCCGGTGTATTATAAAGAATTATCTGTATGTCACCGATATTATTTATCAACAGCATATTTGTAAAAGTAGCATAGGAGGCAAGCATGGGCTATTACAGTAGTGTTGTAGACGTGACAACCAGCCCAACCCCCACTCCTCACAAGATCAACGCAAACAATTGGACGGACAACATCGCTAGCACATTAGTATACATAATTTGTTGTTGACCTTTATCCCAAACCTTCATTGTCACTGCTTTCTTTATTATATCAACGGTAATATAGGAGATTATGAACAGCTGTAATCTGCCATGTTTTGTTTGTTTCATTCCTGAAATAAAACAAACAATAACCTAGCATATCCTTTGTGTAATAGACTTATTGTTCTAGAAGTATGTAAAAGAACTGATATGGATATCGATATGGACCTAACTTCTGCAAATGTATTATGTTGGACATCGTTTCCTTTTAGGTGAAGGTCGAACGGCTAGGCGAACCCTACGGCGAATGCTCAGTAGGGGAGGATTTCCAAAAGGCTTTCGGTATTCATTATACAATACCTGTAAGTAAGATATATTGTCTTCTGGGAAACTTCCGCCCTGTTAAATATTTTTTCCGATAAAATACATGTATATTTCACCCTTCATGTGTTATTACTAAATATTGTGTGTTGTGTACTAAAATTCGCTGGTATGATACATTCGCCCTCATTATAAATAATGATATGTTTTAGTTTAATATGTATTTTCCATTAACCTGTCGTTACAACTGTAACTGTTATTCAATAAAATTACCGTCTATGGTATTCATATTTTCTTTTTGTCTCTTCAATTCTGAAACAATATGGGTAGTTTACGGCAGTTTTCAATCACGCTAAATCCTCTGACACACTTGTGTTAGTACCGCTCTAAGGAATAATCAACAGTTTTAATTATTGTCAGATTACCCTTTTAAGGAATTATTCCTAATTTCAATTATTGCGATATAACCTATTCAGGTATGATGCACAGTTTTAATCATTTTGATTTTAACTCTGAAGGAATGATATATAGTTTTAATTATTTTAAGACTACTCTTTAATGAAAAATTCATAGTTTTAAAAGATTGTAAGATCACTTTTTAAGGAAATGTCAAGTTTATTAATTATCAAGATTTAATTATTGTAAGATGACCCTTTTAGAGGAAATGATACATAATTTAAATTATTATAAGTTTACCTTTTATGGAATTATCAATAGTTTTAATTATTGAAATATTACCCTTTAAGGAATGCTCAATAGTTTTAATCATTATGATATTAACCCTGAAGGATTTATCCATAGTTTTAATCATTTTGATTTTACCATTGTAGGCGTGTATCAAGTTGTGTAAACAGCATTGGGTGGTCAAGATGTGTAAGTGTTTGCCCACTCAGCTGGAATTCGAAGTGGACCACGACAATGAGATGGATGAAGCAAAGACCCATAAAGTTCGAGAATGTGAAAGTGGAAATGTTGCTGGTATGAAGTTGATTTAAAGCAATTTACATATTATGACACTCGTTGTGCTAATCGTATGTTAAGTTATTTTAATTACGTTAACTTATGGTTCATAATTTGTTTACTTTTCTAACATCATTTTCTTCAATCTCATGGAATGTCAGACGGAAGGAGGGTTGGGTTCGATCCGAGAATTACCTCTGTGACATCACCCACTCTTCTTAAGTTTGAATACAATCACCCACCCATTTACTCATTCATTAATTCAGTACAAATCGAAAAGTATACAGATAAATGAAGTCAAATATATTTAATAAACCGACCCTATTAAGCAATCCTCTCTCTTCCAGACCACACTTTTTGTCCCTTTAGAACAGTTTACTATGTACTCGGCATAAAATGAAAGGTTACCACATTTCCCAGGAGAATAACCTGAACATCGATGGCGATAAAACAAGCGTTTTCGTAGTATACAAGTTCCGAGGGAGCAATACCTACAACGCTAAGCAATATTCATTAAAAAAGCATTCAAGTATGAAAGTCTATGACGGCACAGGATCTCTTCTTTTTTACGATTTCGCAAATAATTCGTAAATTACACCAATGCCTGGTCAAAAACGTAGTTCTTCTGTCATCCCATATGATGACTGAAAACTCACAACAATTATCATCAGTACGTTTATCCATTATGCCTCGGCTGTCTCTTGCAGGAGTGTTGCAACGTCTAGTCACATGACAATTTGGTAGCAGCGAGAAAACAATGAACCTTTTGTTAAATCGTCTGAACCAAACTGGGTCGACATCCAACCGTCCACACAGTAGTAGACATCCTTTAACGACAATCGCTCGTTAGACTGCATCAAAGTCAAAGAGATATAGCGGGATTCTATGCCGATTTCCCCAAAGTTGTGATCCGCTAATGCGCACGTGCCACCGTGTACTGTATAACGCGTCCTCGGGTATTTGCATCTCTGATGACTTTTACCGCATTTTCGGTAATATATTTGCGATAATAACAGTTCATTTTTTTATTGCTTCGCCCTTTTTTTAATCTGACACGACAAATCCTAAATATTTTGTAGTTCGGCATCATTTGTTTGTGTTTTAAACAATAAATAAAATTATTAGTGTCAATTGGAGGATAAAACAGTTCACAAATATCATTTAAAATGATATCTTATCTACAAAGCGTAGCTGTACTGTACACGTGCACAGGGATTTGGTGACAGATTAATCAATAGGTATGTTATTAATATATAAATAACATGTTCCATTTATTTAAAAAAAATATGTTATTACTTAATTAAGGAAAAGGATCACATGCCTAAAATAAATAATTTAAACGTTGAATCTGAACGTGGATTCGAACGTGCACCGTTCACTTGTTATGGTTACAAGTTAACTGCGTTACCCGTTCGGCTACATCGGACATAGTCGACGATGAAAATACAACCAGTTTTAAACCAGGAAATATCTGTCACAGTTTTTCCAAAAGGAGGACCACTTTTTCGTCATACGATTTTATGTTTTTGCATAGCACATCACATAATCAAAAAGTTTATTCAAAAGTTGCTCCTCGGATGGGAAAGTGTTGAAAGATTGTTCTAAAAAAAAATTACTCGTGAATATTTTATTTCCGTTATAGACAGTTATCCGCCATAGCTTTTTCAACTCACAAACGTCATATTTACGTTTGCGTTGCATGCGTTCTGTGAACGTATATTTTGAAGTTGTGTTCATGTCATCATTATCAAAATGTAAATAATGTCATGTGAATTGTGTATATCGTGTGACGCTTGATAGTCCACTTAAATTAGTACTTTAAGTAGCTTTGAATCAGTCACTCTTCTGACACAGATTGTTAAATCGCTGTTCCGTCAATATTGCTAAATGAAAGACAATCGAATCAAATGCCAGCGCTTTTCGTTTTATCACACAGACAGAAGATGTCAGTTGAAGGTGGAAGCGTTGTACGTAAAAGGATCACTGGAATGTTCATGTGGCAGTCCCTGTGAGTAAGTAAGGACCCCGTACACAAAAATGGAAAGATATCATCACCATACTGCTATTATCCAACCAAAAAAATCAAACAAAAACGTTTCATTCCAAAACAAAACTATGCAAGGTTCCTTTCCTAAACAAAATTATTCAATTTTCCATTCCAGAAACAATTTGATGTTATATTCCATTCCAAATTTTTTTTATACAATATTCCATTCCAAATCTACATAATACAATTTTCCCTTCAAGAAACAAATTGATACAAGGTTCAAATCAAGAAACAAATTGATAAAATGTTCCACTCCAGAACAAATTGATACAATGTTCAATTCCAGAACAAATGCAAACAATGTTCCACTCAAGAACATATTGATACAACGTTCCATTCCAGGACATATTGATACAATGTTCAATTCCAGAACAAATGTATCATTGTTCCAATCCAGAAACAACTTGATACAATGTTTTATTCCAGAAACAAATTCATACAATGTTCCAATCTAGAAACATCTTGATACAATGTTTTATTCCAGAAACAAATTCATACAATGTTCCAATCCAGAAACAACTTGATACAATGTTTTATTCCAGAGACAAATTCATACAATGTTCAATTCCAGAACAAATGTATACAATGTCCCAATCCAGAAACAACTTGATACAATGTTTTATTCCTGAAGCAAATTCATACAATGTTCAATTCCAGAACAAAGGTATACAATGTTCCAATCCAGAAACAACTTGACACAATGTTTTATTCCAGAAACAAATTCATCCAATGTTCCAATCCAGAAACAACTTGATACAGTGTTGTATTCCAGAAACAAATTCATACAATGTTCAATTCCGGAACAAATGTATACAATGTTCCAATCCAGCAACAACTTGATACAATGTTGTATTCCAGAAACAAAGTCATACAATGTTCAATTCCAGAACAAATGTATACAATGTTCGAATCCAGAAACAACTTGATACAATGTTTTATTCCTGAAGCAAATTCATACAATGTTCAATTCCAGAACAAATGTATACAATGTTCGAATCCAGAAACAACTTGATACAATGTTTTATTTCTGAAACAAATTCATACAATGTTCAATTCCAAAACAAATGTATACAATGTTCCAATCCAGAACAACTTGATACAATGTTTTATTCCAGAGACAAATTCATACAATGTTCAATTCCAGAACAAATGTATACAATGTTCCAATACAGAAACAACTTGATACAATGTTTTATTCCTGAAGCAAATTCATACAATGTTCAATTCCAGAACAAATGTATACAATGTTCCAATCCAGCAACAACTTGATACAATGTTGTATTCCAGAAACAAAGTCATACAATGTTCAATTCCAGAACAAATGTATACAATGTTCCAATCCAGCAACAACTTGATACAATGTTGTATTCCAGAAACAAAGTCATACAATGTTCAATTCCAGAACAAATGTATACAATGTCCCAATCCAGAAACAACTTGATACAATGTTTTATTCCTGAAACAAATTCATACAATGTTCCAATCCAAAAACAACTTGATACAATGTTGTATTCCAGAAACAAAGTCATACAATGTTCAATTCCAGAACAAATGTATACAATGTTCCAATCCCGAAACAACTTGATACAATGTTTTATTCCAGCAACAAATTCATACAATGTTCCAATCCAGAGACAACTTGATACAATGTTTTATTCCAGAAACAAATTCATCCAATGTTCCAATCCAGAAACAACTTGATACAACGTTTTATTCCAGAAACAAATTCATACAATGTTCAATTCCGGAACAAATGTATACAATGTTCCAATCCAGCAACAACTTGATACAATGTTGTATTCCAGAAACAAAGTCATACAATGTTCAATTCCAGAACAAATGTATACAATGTTCCAATCCCGAAACAACTTGATACAATGTTTTATTCCAAAAACAAATTCATACAATGTTCAATTCCAAAACAAATGTATACAATGGTCCAATCCAGAAACAACTTGATACAATGTTGTATTCCAAAAACAAATTCATACAATGTTCCAATCCAGCAACAACTTGATACAATGTTGTATTCCAGAAACAAAGTCATACAATGTTCAATTCCAGAACAAATGTATACAATGTTCGAATCCAGAAACAACTTGATACAATGTTTTATTCCAAAAACAAATTCATACAATGTTCCAATCCAGCAACAACTTGATACAATGTTGTATTCCAGAAACAAAGTCATACAATGTTCAATTCCAGAACAAATGTATACAATGTCCCAATCCAGAAACAACTTGATACAATGTTGTATTCCAGAAACAAAGTCATACAATGTTCAATTCCAGAACAAATGTATACAATGTCCCAATCCAGAAACAACTTGATACAATGTTTTATACCAGAAACAAATTCATACAATGTTCCAATCTAGAAACAACTTGATACAATGTTTTATTCCTGAAGCAAATTCATACAATGTTCAATTCCAGAACAAATGTATACAATGTTCCAATCCAGCAACAACTTGATACAATGTTGTATTCCAGAAACAAAGTCATACAATGTTCAATTCCAGAACAAATGTATACAATGTTCGAATCCAGAAACAACTTGATACAATGTTTTATTTCAGAAACAAATTCATACAATGTTCCAATCCAAAAACAACTTGATACAATGTTGTATTCCAGAAACAAAGTCATACAATGTTCAATTCCAGAACAAATGTATACAATGTTCCAATACAGAAACAACTTGATACAATGTTTTATTCAAGAAACAAATTCATACAATGTTCAATTCCGGAACAAATGTATACAATGTTCCAATCCAGCAACAACTTGATACAATGTTGTATTCCAGAAACAAAGTCATACAATGTTCAATTCCAGAACAAATGTATACAATGTCCCAATCCAGAAACAACTTGATACAATGTTGTATTCCAGAAACAAATTCATACAATGTTCAATTCCAGAAACAACTTGATACAATTTTTGGAATGGAAAAAATTGCTATATCGTTTCTCGACCACCAAGCTCAAGTGCATTTTGGATCGATTTATTTGAACAACAGCTACAGAAATCTCCAGCAGAAAATATGGAATATATTATCCTATGTGATTTCAATATAAACTTTAACCCGAGTTGTACAAATAAAAAATGGATAAGCGTTTTTAATATATACAGTTTAGAACAACTAATCACTGTACCAACAAGGGTAACGAAATACGTCCTTTATCATCGATCATGTTATGTAACACACCGTAAAAACATCATTGAGGTAAAAGTACCTTTTTTCTCTATATGTGATCACTATCCTGTTTGTATAATGCATAAGATTGGACATAGTGCAAGAAAACAAAAAGAGTGGACATCATGTCTCTATGAGATACAGATGCTACAAAAGAAAATACCCAAGATCTATTTATTGAAGACTTAAAGAATGCATCATTAGAAAAATAGAGGAAATGACTGATACTGATGAAAGTTTGGAACTATTATATAAAAAAATCTTTACCATCTTAGATAAGCATGCACCTCAGAAGTTAAAAAGAATTAAATCCATCAGACAACCTGAGTGGTATGATAGTGAAATTCATGATGCTAGAAGATTACGTGACCAGTACCATAAAAATAAGGACTGGCAAAACTATAGATTATGGCGCAACAGAACTACCTCTCTGATAAAAACTTCATAACAGAATAATTTTTCTGTTTGCAAACTATCTCAAAAATTATAGAAAAGCATGATTCAAAACAGATTAATAACTATCTCAAACATCATGATATATTGCATCAAACTCAATCTGGATTTAGAGAACGTCACTCATGTCACACAGCTTCGACAATAATAACTGATAGCAGGCTTAGTGAACTTGATAAAGGAAATATGGCAGGTTCAATATTCTTGGATATGAGAAAGGCTTTTGATCTTGTGGACCACAAGATTCTATTAGAAAAAACTGCATTTGTATAATTTTAGCACATGTTCATTATAATGGATAATTTCTTATCTTTGTGATAGAACCCAGCAGCTTCAAATCAAAACATGAATTAGTTAAATATGTTGTTCCCCAAGGATCAATACTAGGCCCTATTCTATTCTTGTTGTATATCAATGATTTTTACCATTTATACCACATCTACCATAGTTAATGTGTAGGCAGATGTTGCAACGTGTCATGCTTCAGGTCCAAATAGTGCCTTTATCAATGAAAAGTTACAAAATGATATGGAATACATTAAAATAATGGTGTCATAAAAACGGAATGTATATAAAAGTAGATAAGACAACCACTATGTTAATAGGTTCTGTAAATAAGCTGTCTAAACAATATGATATTGAAGTATATGTAACATACCGCTAACCATTGTTTCACAACAAAACCTCCTACATGTAGGTGTGCATATTGATAATAACTTAACCTGGAATTTCCATATTGAAAAACTTTTTTTTTGTAAATTGTAAATTTCTAGCATCAAAGATATCCCTTTGACAGAGGCTAAACAAGTTTCTACCTTTACAAGCTAGAAAGCTTTTCTATGTATCTTATATCATGCCAGTTATGGATTATTATTGTACTGTATCGGGATCAACTACACAGAAAAATGTCAATTGTCTAGTAAAACTTCAAAAACGTGCAGCTAGAATAATTTAAGGGCATTGTTTGTCACTCTCAACTGGTGACTGTTTGATAAGGAAATGATGTACCACAAGTGCATTCTTGTATATAAGGCTATTACTAATCCGACACCATCTTACATATCAGACATGCTTGTTCCTGTTAATTCTACTAATGATACTCATGCTCTAAGATCAGCTACACATCACAATTTGCAGTTACATGTACCAAAGCCTAGAATGAATACTCTAAAAAGAATTTTCAGTTATTCTGGACCTGAAATATGGAATAAACTTCCTATTGTAATCAAGACTCCCAGCAACCTTTATGAATTTAAAGTAAAATGTCACGACTATTGTAAACAAGTGTGTGTCTAACTATCTTCATATGTTTATGTACTATTATGTATAGTATTGAGTGCATGTTAATTATTGATTATGTTTTGTTATACATGTACGTTGTATGTTCATCTATGTTTGTATACCTTTTTAAAAAGGGCCTGATGGGAGATTAGCTAAATGGGTTGAACCCTCTAAAAATAAAATATTATTATTATTATTATTATTACAGAGAACTTGTGTACGAGAAGACGATAAGTACACGTCCATGGCCAAACGACGATTATTTGGTACGTTATCAATAAAGGTTTAACTGCAACACGAAATTTAAAAACAAAATATTAGTGGTCTTTCTCCATTAGCCAATGGGAACCATAAGTTAAAGTTAACACCAAATTTAAGAAAACTGAATAGCGGTCATATTGGAATAGCCATGGGGAACATAGATTTAACTGTAACGCTAAATAAAAGTCAAACGAATAGATTTGAAAATAATGTTTGTTTTATGTTACAGAAATATGCACTGGTGAGGAGATTGTGTTGGAATAAGAACCTGACCTACTTAGAGGAATTCTGTGGACGATATCAAAATGATAGCAAGGAAGCTGACGTCACAGTGTAAGACAAGTACTTCAATGTCAGGTAGATGAGAGAACGGATGTCTTTCTGTTGAAATTTACTTGCTATCAATATACTATTTTCACTGGTGGTAACACTGATTTGATTTATATGCAGTGTCATAGAAATACAGTAGTGATTTACTCAACGTGATAATTTTGGCAAAAACCTAAGCCGGCGAGGTTCCTATCGCTTCGTGCGTTTTCTCCGGGTATTCGAAACTTCCCACATCAAACCCTATACGTGCGTCCATCCGAGCCAAGAGGAGTGATAAAAGTGAATTGACAAAATTTCATCAGTAAATAAAAATAGTTTTTTATGAATAGGTTTCGATTGTGGCTGGGTTATGAGGTGGTAACTGCACTTGGTTGCGAGTAAATTTATAATAGCTAGCTTTCTCATAACCTGACTGAAATCGAAATATTGTCCTTGTATTTATAATATTTTTCTGTGAATGTTTCATAATCATGTCATGCATAGGACTTATCAACGGATATAAGTCTCGTTTTCAAACACTATCAAAGAGTGGTCGGATAAATAAAAGTAACAGCTCCGCTAACATGACCTGTGTGATGACGTCATACAGTTGAGTCTCGTTTGCAGAATCTTTGCATAGTTCAACCCACATGTATTTTGTCGACGGCAAGGAAACTTGTCACATTCTGTAATAAGGTTATGAGATAATAACTCAAATTTTGCGGGATCTATTATTGAAATCATGCCGTTGTAGACTGTTAATATTTAAAATCATTTGATAAAATGAATAACTGAAAATATTTCTTCCAGGGCCCGCGATAACTTCTTAAGAACCGTAATCTACTTTGAAGATATTAACTACGAAGCCATCACGGAAAGCCCTTTGTATGACGTAAGTCAAAATTAAAACGGTGTATCAAGCCTTATTATCTCGAAAAAGAATAAGGTCGTACAGGGTCACATAGCTAAAGCATACAGGTAAAATATTGTTCATCCTCGATTCTCCAGTGGTTACGCTCACTTAATCTCTTTGCATTCCTGGAACATGTAATGACAAAATCGAAGGTTCAATATGCGTCATATTGTGGATGATACAAAAGATGTACATCAAAATAATCCCGCAGTAACGTAACGGTAAAATTGACTGGCTTTGATGTCGATTGCCACTCCACTGTAATCAGGTATCAGCCTAGCGATGGGTCATTTTTTGGATTTTATTTTTACCGCAGACAAATCAAACAGCTAGCCGCGAGCCTTCAATTTTGCTATGACACACATTTCCAGGGGTGCAGAGAACGTACGCGAGCGTCGAGGATGACTCTGACGTACGAGAGATGAAAGGATCATTTTATTTTTGTCACAGTAATATCAGATCAATTTTGACTTTTTTCAATGTCTTATAAAAAGAGTAGCACGGGAATATAAACGAATATATAGGGGTCGAAACATATAATGCCTCATACAGTTAGATTGGATGATGCGTTATTCTCAACGAGAGCAAACAATCAGTCCCAGACAGCAACCTTAACCCGATCGAACCTCATTTAGATAGGTTAACAACATAACTCGAAGACATCCCCTTTATTGTAGATACAGTTTCTGAGGTATTTCTCATTCCTCATCATATGTAAAATTCACACATATATTAACAAATATTATTACTACCTATGGCAAATAGATATCTTCTTATATGAGGCCAGGATAAGTGACGGGATCACCCCAACAGACAGACAAGTATCGCATACTAGTAAGCTTTATCTTCAAAACAATACCTTTTAAGACGCTGTGAAATGTCAAATTTTCGGCATTCTTTTTTACTTTTTGTCTTCGAATTTTGAAGTAAAACCGGAACTGAAATAGAGTCGACATTGAAAACAAATTATATGTGACAAATTATTATGTTTTCGAGGTTAAGTAACATTTAGTCATCTTAAGAATCCTCGGGCCAGTTCTATGTTTTTTCCGGTTAACCTATAGCATTGATGAATTATTTCTGAAAAGAAAACCCTGCCTTGTGGAGTTTTTTGAGAAATAAGTAAGATGAAATATAAGCATACACTCAATCACAGTGGTCTAAGATTATATTTCAGTGGTGCTAAACCGGTATTCAAACCCTTGAATTTGGAAAGATATATTAACGTTTTAACCGATTGAGCTACCTGGTCAACTGGAGTGTCCTGGGGCAACTGTGATATAGTCATAGCCAAAACGAAAGTAAAGGGGGGTTACTCTATATTCGGAAAACCACAATACAGTGAGACATTGATTGTTAAGTCTCGTGTAAAATTAAAAAAAAAAAAAGGATGTGTGATCCTCAGTCGCAGACTTGTTTACAAGTTGGGTGGTGAGGGAAGAGGGCATCGATTTAAGTTCTGCTGATACGTCAAGTGTTCCTGTAAATAATGTATATGGCCTTGCATGTTTCAAACGTCCTTTAAGATGAACGTTTTGCTTACAATGTTTAACATGGTCTCCGCTAATGACGTTTTAAAAGTATTTTCCTGTGTTATAGGAGTTCCAGTTCCTGGCGAACATAGGAGGCACGCTTGGCTTGTTCTTAGGGGCATCGGTCCTTAGTGCTGTAGAGATCATACAACTATTCATCGAGATATTTATTTATCTCAGAGGCCGGTTTTGTCAGAAAGTTCTTAAAATCAGTGATGGTAAAAAGATGCAGGTAAAGCCGCTGCCCGATAAAGTAAACGAAGATGCAGTTAAAGAGTTTGACTTCTGATTCTGATCGAGTTTCGTCGAGGCAAGGGTGGAATTCAAATTGAAACCATTGGACAAATACTACGATATCGATGCAAAAATATTTGTCTAGTTATTACGTTGACGATGTATGTGTCACCCTGGTAAACTACTAGCCGCTTCCTACCGACTCAGCAAGGGAAAATTTCCCTTTAGCTCAATCGGTAGAACGTAAGACTAGTAAGCCAGAGGTACAAATTTCGACTCCTAGCGGAGGCATTGAAAACATAATGAACTCTGTAACATATGTGGATCATGATCCGGACCGTGAGTCTCCATAAGTTGCATTTGCAAGTAAAATTCACAACACGGCTTCCAACAGTGTCTAGGTTGTACGATTTGTGAGACTCGTGTGTAATTTAATGGAAAAAGACATATATTTACATTTCCCAGGAAACGTACAAAATCACTGTGTCTTGTTTCTGTACTATACAAGCCGTGATTTATATTCCATCATGTTTAGATATTTACGTACTGATAAATAGAGGATATCAAAATGGTTTCCCGTTGAAAATACCATATAATATATAACGAGTATGGCAGAAAACCGACATTTTTACGAGTGGTATTTAACGGGAAACCATAAGGTTTTCTATTTATTACATTTTATGAAGGAAAACGAAAAAAAAAAAAATGCTGAATCATAAATTACGGAAATGAGCAGTGTAATGTTTGACGCCCGGTTCTAATGACGTCACGCCTGACAGCAGTAAATAGCAAACACCATTTTGCTAGGTCAATATAAAATCGATAAAGGACCTTAAATCGTCACATGTGAAAATATAACATTTCGAATATCTGAGTTTCTATCACACTGATAATTTCTGATATATCACTGGTGCATTTGTAAAATGTAATAAATGAAGGATTTTACATGAATGTCCATGTAAAATTGAATCTATTAAACGAGTTAAATAAATTGATGTGACACGATCCTTTGACCGAGTGCCTCATTGAACTTTATCATATTCAATATGGTATGAACACGAATGTGAGATTCTATTTATCACATGATATTCATAATTTGAAAAAACAGACACCAAACACTTTTGCGTATTCTCAACAGACTATACAGTTAATTACTCCGATCATAGTATTGTCGTTCTGCGCATTGCAAAGTATTTCCAGACTTTTTTTTAATAATGAACACTTTCAAATTCAAAGAAAATTATAATGACAAAATGAACATTTCAAATATATCATGTGGTACATGTAAAGTAAATGAAAGTAGTACCTATAGTGGCGTTCCAACATTGATTATATTTTGCGTTTCCCTTTGAAGGATTGTTTTTATCACAAATGTATGCGTTCGCGCTTTGACCAAACAGATTTGTTGATAAAATATATTTTTCTCCGATAAATATAAACATTATTTTCTTTTTTATCACTTACAAATACAACTTGACTTGTTACAAATACATTTCTTATTTTGTTATTGTATAAAACAGTGTATCCATTTGCATTACTATTGATAATGTTTCTTTAACATTGAATCTTACATGATTTTTATAGAATATATTGTATGTTGTGTATGCTCTTCATGGAGATCACTCTTATAACATTATTGCAAAGTAAGTTTAAGGTAACGAAAAGGTGAGAGGTCAAATACAGGTCAAAGCGACCAAATTACCAGACATGAAACACTCCCTACAATCGTGGGGACACCATCCTCGAAAATTCTAGGAGTAATGCTCACTTACGCTCTCTGCACCTCTGGAATACGTCGCAGCAAAACGTAAGGCACGCGACTAGCTATTTGATTGGTCTCAGGTAAAATAAAAAGTCTCTAGGTTGATACCTATCCTTTGAAGATTAAAGAGGACCGACATTCGAAATCAAATCTTGTATGAGCCTTCGATTTTGCTATGACATATTCCAGGGTGCAGATAACGTGAGTTAGCGTTATCCCTGGAGTAACGAGGATGCCCTGGAATATGACATGACAAAATCAATTGTCCTGTACGAACCACCTGGTGGGTGATACAAATGGACTAGTTTGATCATTTGATGTACATCAAAGGAATCGCGCCGCAGAGTTACGGAAAAGTTGACCTCCCTTTGAAGTCTGGTGTTGCTCCTATGTCATTTTTAAAGGGCAAGCCTATAATGATCCTTTTTTTAAATTGTTTTTCAATGAAAACAATCAAATAACAGAATGCCTTCGATTTTATTGTGACATATCATAGGGCTTCAGTGAACGTAAGTGAACGTAACTCCTGGAATTTCGAGGATTGGGGGTCACGCGCGTGTTATTACAGTATCTTATATTTGGAAGGTCAACGAAACATTTCCGACTCAAACATAGTCTGTCCGCAAAGCAGTTACATCCAGGAAGTCGCTGCTTCAAATTACGTCTAGATATTTGTATTTTGTGTTAATAAGAATTTATGACTATATGATGATAAAAATTCGCAGCCCTCATCTGTTGATGTCATTTTGAGCAACAGTACATCTTATTTATTTAAAACGTTTGCTTTTAACTGTGGTCTTAGTGACTGGCATCATATGATTGGGACTGTTTTTAAAGGGACTTGTAAACCAGTTATGAAAGATAAGAGGAAATATAGATGTTTTAAAAAATTTGATAAAAAATCCGTTTCCATGCAACTTATGCTTTTGATGATGTTGATGATATTTATTGGGTCCATGAAAAACTTATCACTGACATTATTGATGAACATGCGGCTGTAAAAGAAAAAATAGTAAAACAGAAAAAGTGTCCATTTTCTAATTCAAACTTGCGTAAAGCTGTGTATAAGAAACGTATACTTTTTAACAAATATACTGGTTGCAAATCAGCCTCTAATTGGGAGGCATATCGTAACCATAGAAAGTATGTGTCTAAATTACGTCAACAATCCATGCGCAACTATTTTTTCGAACGCTGTGCAGGTGGTCCCAAATTAAAAGATTTCTGGCCCACCATTAAACCCTTTTTGTCGAATAAGGGCACTGCACAATGCAATAATGTAATTTTAAAGGAAAATGACGCCATTATCAGTGTTAAAACAGAGGTCAGCAATGTCTTTAATATTTTTTATGTAAATGTTGCTTCTGATATTGGTACATAAGATTCTTCTGATGAATTATTTTAAAAGAGATTAGGGAATACATTTATGATCAGTCAAAACTTTGTTTTAATCATGTCTCTCCTTTCGTGTTTGAAAGGGCTATGTCTAAGATGAAGGCGAAGAAGGCCACTGGTTCCGATGGCATATCTTCAAAACTCCTTAAAGCCTGTTGTACTGACATCAGTGTGCCTCTGAGCGACATGATTTACCACTGTTTTGATAAATCAGAGTTCCCTTGCAGACTCAAGGAGGCACAGGTAGTTCCTGTTTTTAAGAAAAAAAAGATATTTTAGATAAACAAACTATCGACCAGTCAGCATTTTACCTTGTATATCGAACGTTTTGAAAGAACCATGTGTGATCAACTGACTGCCTTTTTTAGAAATGATTTTCATCCTTTCCTTGCGGCCGTCCGACCAGGATTTGGGTGTCAATCCACCCTATTGCGACTTGTTGAGGATTGGCGTAGAGCCCTGGATATCCATGAATATGTCGTCGCCATACTGATGGACCTCTCTAAGGCTTTTGACTGACTTCCTTATAACTTATTGGTCGGGAAGCTGAATGTCTATGGCCTGAGCAAAGCCTCAGTTAACCTGGTGTCCAGCTACCTGAGCATCAGGAAGCAGCAGGTAAAAATTGGCTCCAAATGCGGTGACTGACTGGAAGTGCTGAAGGGGTACCCCAAGGTTCTATTTTAGGACCGTTGCTTTTTAATGTATTTGTAAATGATATGCTTTATATGTGACATCCTGTAAATAATATAAGTATGCAGACGACAACACTGTCAGTGAATCAAAGTAAAACCCAGATGTTTTAAAACATAATATTGATAATGACTGTCAAAATTTAATAGACTGGTTTCAATTTAACCAGATGAAAGCAAACCCTGATAAATTCAAGGCCATTTGCATAGGGAAACGTTCGGTAGATGCTATACAGTCTTTTAGTATTGGCGAAATAGATATTGTTCCTGACAAAATTTTTAAACTTTGAAACTCATATCTCTGCAATTTGTAGGAAAGCCTCAAGGCAATTGTCCATTTTAAAGCGAATTGGGAGTTTTTTAACCAAACAAGGTAGACTTGTAATTTATAATTCTTTTATTGTTTCAAATTTTTTCTACTGTCCTTTAGTCTGGCACTATTGTTCCTTGAAGAGTGTCAGAAAGCTAGAAAATATACAAGAAAGAGCTTTAAGGTGTATACATAATGATCACATCTCATCGTTCAGACACTTATTCAGTATCACCAACAGCGACAGGCTTCATGTAAGGTGTCTGAAGGAAATGGGTTGTGAGGTTTTTAAAATTATAAACAAAATTTCTCCTGAATATATTCATAATCTTGTAAATATTAAGATGTCTAATTATGACTTCATGAAAGAAAGTACTGCAGAGGTACCCAGGGTCAACACTGTGAAGTATGGACATAAATCGTTTGCTTTTGAGGCCGCCCGGGTGTGGAACAGTCTCCCAAATGACTTCCGGAAAGTTGAAAACTTTAAAGAATTCAGGAGGCTGGTCCATTCCCGGGATGGCCCCATCTGCCTTTGCAATATCTGCAAAGAGTGATACTTCATACTGTGCCCTGGTTACCTCTGCCACCTGACATTTTGAATTGTCTTTTATTGTCTTATTTCATTTCTTATATGTTTTAATTCTATTCTATATTGTTGCAGCATCTTATTTGTATTTTAATTCCATATACATGTATTCTAAAATATGTTTTTTTTACAAAACTTGATAAATTTTGTTAATTGATTTCGGTTTCGTTTTCAATTCACACTATAATAGTGTATATTCTGTCAGATTTTACTCTTTTCTATATTAGCATTGTATGTATATTCCACTTCATAGTGTTTTAATCATAAGTCCTAAGTAATTCTTGTGTGATATACAAGTATTCATTCACTATTTACTATGTCTTTTATTTACTTATTCTGAATACTACTTATCTGTGATCACATTTAGTGCTTTTCATATATTAACACTATTTTTATATATATATATATCCCGGGGACCTTTGTAGTTAGGGGACTCCCAATCATTTAGAAACCTGGGATATGATACTTTATTTTTCTGTGATGATTATTACTGGGTTTTTTTATTAATATGTGTGAGTATTTCCCTTTACTTGTAATATAATGTTATTGCTGTTTTACATATGTTTGTCGCAATAAAAGCTCTCAAGAGCTAATGTTCCTTGTTTACCTGTATGCGACGTTATATGCAGTTTCTTGTATCTTGTATGATGATTTATGATGGTACTTATGTTGTATATTGTCGATTGTAAAAACAAATCTGCAAAGCAGCAATATTTCGATGTAAATAAACAATAAAATAAATTGCATATTGTTTTTATTTTGTTATGTTACTCATTTTACACACAATTATTTGCGCCCATTGTTACGTTTCTTCGACAGGGCCGTATACACTAAAATTCTCGGGTTTTACACAGAAACAGATACACAGATTTTATTCTGACTATAGGACTGGAAATAAAATAAAAAAGTATATAAGTATATAATAGTTGTGACATCATCATGGTCATATATTACCACATAGTGATTCTAAATGACAAATTACATAGGTTTGATGAATATTAAATAGAAGTATTGCCAATTTAAGTCATTTCGTGTGTTCTTAACTTTGAAATAAATGTTCAAGCAACTTAAATGTATGTAACAACATGTGGATTAGAATTGGTTCCCTACAAATATATCGTATCGTTTGTTTCACCAGTAATGGTCGAGTTAACATTCCAATGATTTAACAGTTCTTGATAAGATAATCTCAACTGGTAGACTGTTCCAAATATCAACAGTTCTATAACAGAATGAGTTATGAAAAGTTCTTTTTACACAACCAATAATAGTTTCTATGTGACGTTTCGATGACTAGTACGGTATGTATGTCACTTTGATCACAACGCTTCGGCACTGCTATGGGTAGTCAAGTGTCTCCCACTGTGGCCAATATTGGTTCATGGAACATTTGGAGCAAGAAGCAATGGCCATTGCCCCAATTCACTGCCAGAATGAAACCCTGGCTTATGGAAACGATATGTTGACGACATACTTGAGATAATCAAGAAGGAACACAGAAGGATTTGACACCATAGATACCATTAACAACATCAAAGTTACATGTGAGGAAGAAATAAACGGCACAACGCCCTTCCTAGACACTCTACTGGTAAAGAAAGAAGACGGAACCATGAAGGTATTGTTAGCATCCTTTACACCAGAAATTAGGCGTCGTACGCACATTGCTCATCAGATGTGATAAAATAGTCACAGACAGAACAACAGGACAAAGCACAAGAGCAGAATCACATCGCTAGGGCATTGAGAACATGCGCATATCAGGAATGGGCCCTAAAATGGGTACAAAAACAGTGTCAAAGTAAGGGGAAGAACAAGAAAATGCCAATCAAGGATAAGAACAGAACCAAAGTTTAAGTGGTCATCCTGAATATAAAAGGTATATCCGAAACCATCCAGAGGATATATCGGGGCCATTGCATAGCAACAGCCATGAAGCCCAAAAAGACGCTTCGTAATATCCTGGTACACCCTAAGGATAAAACTCCTAAAGAAAAACGTCTCAGAATGCGTATACAAAATCGGATGCAAAAACTGCGACGGGTCGTATATTGGATCGACTGGAAGGCGATTGGTGGTCCGCTTGGGGAACACCGGAAAGATACGGAAATCCAAGAAGGTAGGAAATTCACCAGATCAGAAAGGAAGCAGTCGGAGTCCCAGATAAAATAAATCGGCAATCACAAACCATTCCACACAGAAAAATCATGTGATTGACTAGGATAACTCCGAATTATTGGACAGAGAGCGCAATCTGTTCAAGCGGCAGATAAAGGAAGCCATCTAGATACACCGCAGTAGGCCAGTTCTAAATCGAGATAAGGGGGCTCATAGACTCTCGCACATCTATGACCGAGTATTAAACAAAGCGTAGCTGAATCGTGTCATTTAGGTACATATATAACAAGTATTGCGCATACGCTTACAGAGTAGCCGAATCGACATCGTTTTTGTGGACAACTCGTACACATTTTACACCTTTGTGTGCATACGCTTCACTGATCATTTATATTTATCTGATAAAGGTGACAGTGTACATACCGTACTAGTAATCGAAACGTCACATAGAATATCGTATTGGTTGTGTAAAAAGAACTTTTTATAATCTGTACTTCCCAACCTGAAGAAAATGTTTAGAATCATAACAGAATGAGTTTTTTTGTTATGTTAAGGTGCGGTCTCTCTTTGTAAAGTTTGTTTTCATGGCCTCCTGTGGCAATATTATTTTTATAACATGCAATAAAATTGGCCACCTCATGATCATATTTTCCTGCTATGAATTTAAAAAAAAAATCTATCATATCTTCTCTGACACGACTGTAAGCCAAGGTTTGACGCTGCAAGAGTTTGAGTCTCTGTGGAAAGGGCAGGTCTGCCATTCCCAGTATTAATTCTGTGGGTCTTCTCTGGACGTTTTCTATTGCCTCTGTAACTATGTACGCTCCCTACTTGGTTGCAATAATTCTAAATGAGGTCTTACAGGTCCCTTGTATAGAATTTTGAATGTATTTACAATCCATATATTCCATCGTTCTTCTAATATCGTTTCAAAACGTTTCTGGTTTCCGGTGACACTTGCTATGCAATTGCATCACGTGTGTATCACATTTACCTATATACTAGTACATAAAATCATCTGTACATATTTCACCCCTCGCCACGCTGTTTGCATAATAATTTCTTCATGGCTTTAGTATGGTTGTTTTTTAACTGTCGGCCCATTGATCTTGTTCTAATAGAAAATTGCTTTGAAGTGGCAAGGCATAATTAATTAAGCAGTTTTTTTCATTTCTGATAAATATAGTTTTGCTTCCATCACTTGCGTCGTAAATAAATAAATCCATCTTAATGAAATAAGTCTAATGATGCTGAAATAAGTAACAAGAAGGATTTACTATTGTTGCATATGCTATATATGTATAACTGAAGAGCCCTGTGAAGAGTGAAAGCAGCTTGTGTTTTTGTCGGCCGTTAGAGCTTATTTTTCTATATTTATACCTATATATCACAAGAAGATCGATTATCGAGGCCTTTCTCTGCTATACCGTTCTTCTGTGCATCCATGTGTAGACATTTGTAAGGCGTCTGAAGATTAATGATGAAAGCGCTTTACCGATCTATGTGCTTATGATTTTTGAACTTCATATATCATATTCTGTAAAATCACATTTCCATATCGCTTTGGGAAAATTGACATAAAATTTAAATGAACATACGTCTTTTAAAATTACTTCCTGATCACAATAAATCATCAATCAAATCACATATTAAAATTATGTCTGTTTCATGAAATCTAGTTCCGTATGTTAATGACAAAGATTTAGATTATCTACGGCATGTTAAACATTGACAGTGCTTCACCGTGTACAATTTCAATAAATATTTTGTATTACACAAAAATAACACCTTTATAATATCATTATCTTACAAAATGATTTCTCTGGGTTTCGGACGATAGGTTTCGGCCACGTTGTGGAATAGCTTACCATCTGCTATTAGAAAGTCAAATGCCCTGGCCAAATTCAAGAGGGACATCAAAACTCACCTATTCACATCTGCATTTTAGGGTCTCTGCAAAGACGTCATGTAAATACCACCCTTCATTTGTTCAATTTCATGTTGTGTGTGTGTGTGTATGTGCACATTGCTTGCTTAAATGTATAAAAGTGATTGTAAGCCGTTGTTTTTGTTTCGCAGTTGTAACTTTTACTAGTATCCATATGTTGTAAAGCGCTTTAGAGTAATTTTACAAATGATATAGGGCGCTATATAAATGTTGTATATTATTATTATTATTATTATTATTATTATTAAACTGTCTTTTTTGTCTGTTGATTAGTTTATTGTATGTGAACATGAATAAGTCTAATATGTGTTGATCAAGAGCGCGTAGATTTGCTTGTGTCGATATATAGACTGCTGTAAGGTTCATTATGTAAAATACTGAAAAAGCACAAAAACACACAAACAGAAATCATAAATACATGTATATCCCTAATTGAAGTCGGCAATGTGAGAAAAATGAAGTCGAATTAATATTCGGAGCAACCTGCTCCTTTTTTATCAAATACATATAAGAGACAAAAAGGACATTTAGATACATAAATAACAGGGACTTTTACACTAAAGAATGTAAGTGTATTCACCGCAGACGAATTTCTGGAATTCCTTTAAAAGTGAACGAGTCATCCATAAAAATCCAAGGTCGTTAAAAACGTATCGTCCACGAGTGGTGCACACTCTGTCAATAATGGTGAGATGGGACCCTTCGGTTTTGGTTTTGGAGTGAAAATGTTCATTATTATACTTAGCTGGCTAGTTTAGTATAATTTACGTTTTGAGGTGTTATGTCGTCAAAGGCTTCGTGGACCGTTCCATTATATATAAGTGTCTCAGTCGTACGCGAGTGTACACGCCAGACTAGTTTTCCAGCATGCCAGCGTAGACCCGGAACAATTGCCTACTGATGTAGATGTGTTGGTATGCTTACCTCAAGTGTGGCAGGTAAACAAACGCATGCCTTTGGGGTGCGTGTGTCTGCAACCAAAATATCACTTACAACGTATCCGTCTTATGTGGCTGTATTGAGCATCACAGTATCGATGTCGTTCGCGTCATTCTGTCAGGTTTTACCGTATACCTCTGGTATTTTGGTACATAACATTTATGTCGCACAAGTTACAGACTTTTTATCGTTTGAATGTGTGTGTGTGTGGGGGGGGGGGGGGGGGGGGGGGGGGGAATTTAGTCAGATAATTATGCATCTGGTTAACGTCAAAGTGTAAATGTAGTTTTAATAGTATAATAATTAACATACAGCTGGTTAATAAATGTTTCTTTAAACAATTACATACACTTCAACATTGATGAAAATAGTGTTGTATCATAGGGGATCGACTCTTTAGAAGAAAATGTATCACAATTCTCACGTGATTTAGTATCACGTGACATAATATACATGTGGTTGTATTGTTTAATTATAATCGAGGATCTAATGAGTGTTATCAATAGAAAGTATAGGGGCCGGACACATATTTTAATATGGGTGTGTGTTGTGTAATGCCCCGGTGACAGGTGACCCCGGAATAGTCTGTATCCGTGTCCCGCTACGAATGCTTCACGGTTTGACTACGGAAAGGGGCTAGTTGACAACGGGGAGTGATACGGATTGCTACGGTTCGGTACGGTTTGGTACGGAATGACACGTGTCACGGCGTATGCACTACATATTAACAACGGTTCAGTACGATTTAAGAACGCACGGGTAAGAACGAATTAGAACGGTCTGGCACGGATTCATAAGAACTCGCACGGAGCGCCACGCACGCACCTGCCACGGTAAGCAATCCGTATTCACATCCACACATTCAAACGAAAAATATATCTATAACTCCCGCGCTCGAGTGTTCATTCCACAACTTCATTTTAATTTTAGTACGGGTTAGTACAAGTACGTAGTTCACCGTAACCAACCGTACCGATCCTTAGCGACTTGAAGCCGGGGATGTACTACGAATAATTCAGTACGGTTAATTACGGTTTATTACGGATGACAACAGATAAGTACGCTCTAGTACGGACCAGAAAGGATGTACTACGGCTGAATATATGAACCAAAAACAAACAGATCACAGATCCAATTAAGTCCTATAACCTCTGGCAAAATACAACACTGGATATATAGTGGATGGCCATATAACTGTATGATTGGCAATTATCTACACCTCCAAAAGATACCCACTCGCTAACCGAACATCGATGAAAGATCCCGCTGTCCGAAACCGAGCGAAAATTGTCCCATCGATAACTGAAGACAACAGGGTTTTTTGGTTCTAAATATCCTGTGGATATTGTTTACACAGTGTGGGGGGACGCTTATGTGTTTGTATGGGGGGATCGGNGGGGGGAGGGGATTATGCCATTTGCATCATTACAAATGAATTCATGAAAGTTTCGATTTTACAAACTTTTCTCGTATTGGATATTGTTTGCATTTCCTGTCCATATGTATATTTCTGTGTGGAATGCTTGACCTACCACTAAATATATGACAATGTTCCTTACATATATATCGAGATACAGAGAGACTTGATAGTTACTATACCACAACGCACTTGTGTTTCCGAAGTAAAGGGATAGAACTTCTTCACGTTGTGAACTAGTTGTACAAAGCTAGGCTGGCCCATTGGCTCTAGAATATTAACTTATTCAGAAGAAGAAAATAAATTTATAATTTTTGATCACTTTGATGTCTGATTCTTAGTTCTCAAACTAGAGTGAGATAAACTAGTAGTAAAATGCAGCCGGTAAATTCTTCATAAAAGCTTAAAAGGGCTAGTAGCCAGTCTAGTACAAAGAATTCAAACGTTCTTTCAGCAATACACCAACAATCTACATCTAACTATGCAAGCACTTAAATACATATTGTCTGCAAAAATAAGGCTTTTGAACAAAATAACACAGGAAGCCATCATTTCTTTCAGTCTGAAAACATTCTCTGTTTGTAATCGTTTTCCATATGCTCCAAGCAAACCTTGATGCGCTCTAATCTAAATCACTTGTTGTATCTCGATCATCTGATAAGTCTGGCATTTCTTAGCCTGGTGCAGATGTCCGACTACCCCCATCAGTGACCGCTGCTTGTCCGCTGCGAGTGGTCTTTATAGTAGTAGTCCGGCATGTATGCAGGCTGAACCGGATACGTTGTAAGTAAACGCCCCTCTTTCCTCCATAAACGGTGCAGTAGTGCGGAAACTATTGAGAAACAGTAGCCTTGTGTGCTTTCATCGTGTACGGAGCGAGGTTGTGCACCAGTGTTATCCTGGCATTCTGTCAAAACACTCGTCTTTTTTTCTTCTGCATATCATCGCCATTACAAAGCGTATACAAGAAAGAAGCATAGTGATTATATGTGGAAAATATTCAAAGAACTTGAAAGTGAATCGTTGTATATACGCATCACGCGGGGATTATATAGTTGTGTTATGATCCATTTTGTATAGACGTTGCGATAGCGGAGCATATCGCTGGTATGATACAGTGAAGATACTAGCACGTGTCAAATCTATCTAAATATCATCCAGCGGACAAATGCACGTGTAAAACGTGTCTTGATACGTGAAGTTATAATTAACTTTCAGGAACATACTAGAGGCATTCGTCGGGAGAACTAGTGTACATAAATTTGTGTCTGTATATCACCATCGTCTAGAAAACGAAAATGGCAGGAGCTGTCGAACTTCCCAGACTGACCGAGGGCTATCTCGGACCTCAGGCTAAATTCTTTCCCTATGGACTGACGACATTGTCTCACTCAGAACCGGTCATCCATTCTGATTCCAATCGGGTCGAAATTGTAATCGGTACCTCTCAACCGATGCGCTTCATGACAAAATTACTTGGAGTTAACCCAAAGGGGGAATGCAATCAATTCGTGTTTACGCAAAAACAAGGCGACGAGTTTCATTTCACAATCGCTGTTCCAAGATTGGGATTCTTCAAATTCCAAATATACGCGCTACCGAACAATGAAGCCGGACCGAACATGATTAACGTGTATAACTACTTACTGAATGTTCAACAGACGGACACTTACGTGGAGGCTTTCCCTAAACAGTACCCGCTCTGGAAACAACAGGGCTGTTATGTGTTCGAACCCGTTATGATCATGAAGGGCCAGCGGGACCCGGTAAAGTTCAAGTACTACATACCGGTCGCTGTTAACGTGCAGATCAAGGTCGGGGAGGATTGGAACCAGTTGGAGGAGGTGGAAGCCGGTACCGGTATTTACGAAGGTTTGGTAGACTTTAGTCAAGGTTACCCCGCGGGTACAAAGGTCAGGCTGAACGTGAAGTCGGGTCGGACCCACAAATATGACATTCTTCTGGAATACACCATTTGAAGAATTGCCATGTTTTTTTGGAACTTGTACAACATTTGTTTGGCCAGAAATTTTGTGCTGATGTTATGAAACAACTGCGTTGTCTACGTAATCTTTTGCACATCCGACCCATGTTGAACGACCAACCGTGCCAATAAATGCTGAAGTGCACGTGAATGCTCGACGTCTGGGCGGTATATGAGTTAGCTAGGAGTGATATGCTGGCTCTGTTGTACGCGTTTTCTCAGAACGTCTTATCTATCACCAAGGATTCTGACACCATGAAAGATACAACAGGTAGATAAATATACGTATCCAAACCATTCTATCTGTTATATCGCTTTATCATGAATCTTTATTATTTACATCTGTCTATTACATATACTTCTCGGGAGCCTGGGTGATAGATACGCCGGTTTTGGATATCGCTCAACTCTTACAATAATCATCAGGTTTCAAAGACACCAGTAAGGATGTGAGCTAGTCGTCGGATCCAACATTTCACGAACTGATGATAGTTCGTGGTCATTTAGCCTTTACCATATATTATGTAACTTATGTGTGGAGTGTTTCCGTATGCTAAAATCCTTATGATCAGAAAATGTGCTTCTCCATGAATTTGTTCAGTAATTACTACTGTAGCAGGCACTAGCGCAGCAAACTAAATACATTTTGAGCCGACCGATGTCCAAAATTCCTGGTTGGTTGTAGAGAAACGGCAGTCTAGTATAGTCTTTTTGCGTGTAAATTATGGACACTGCATATCACATGTAGACCGAGGGTGGAGTCCAAATCAGTTCCATAAATGTATATACGTATACATCTTAAAATTGTTAAACTCTTCATTTTACAAAATATATACACTGCATGGCGAAAGTGTTGTACTATTTGTTTTAGTGTATAATGAGTTTAATTTATTTCATTGTAAATCATGTTATACCATCTCGAATTGTATCATGTATAAAAAGAAAAAATCTTAACAATACGTCTTGAGCGCATCTCATCAAGGAGATTCTTCAGACTTATATAGATCTACGTCCGAATTTTTTTTTTCTTTTTTTTTTTTTTTCTATTCAGTATCAGACCACAGATGATCCGGTGATGTAAAATTTCAAAATAAAATAAAACTGATTGGACGTAGAGCTACGGTTTCCGCCGCTAGTATATAATATACACGTACATAATGTATAATTATGTTTTATCGAAGTTAAGAATTTAAGGAGTGAGCTTGTATAAGCTTTAAGTGTTGTTCGATTCCTTTTGTCTATAAAACAAAATATTCTGAATTGAAAACTGATCACTACCTTTTATCCTTAGTATATCATTGTTATCCATACAGACTTGATCTGTACGTGTGTGTATTTGATACACGATACCTTACATGCTCCTCTGTTTTACCGGAACAATGCATTTTTATAGCACACACAATGGCATATCTGTACGAAATCTCGTTATTATTGAAGGACTTGCTACAATGACGATTATGTAAAATGGAAATGTTTCCTGTCGTTAATGGGGCAAGTTAGAACGATGCTTGTCATTGCCTTGTCGTGTTTCTGTGGAATGACGAATACATCACAGGGACCCGAGAATTGGTTACAGTTCGTATGTTTGGACATATCGGATCAGCACCCTGGATACCCCCCATCCANGGGGGGGGTTACGGGGAATTTATCTAAACCTCTGAAATATTTACTTACTCTGAACTTATCAGTGTAGGTCTCCACCATAACTGCTGTAACAAATTCTTAAGTCCCTGTGGAATCACAAACGTCTGTATAGACTGTTGTACCTCGCGGTGCTTATTTTCACAGGGATGACTATATACATGTGTAAATATATACACATGAACCGCGATTTTAATGCTTGATGGAAACTTTGAGCCGATAATATTTTTATCTACGTACAAAGACCTTCCACTACCCAATTCTGTGAATCCCTTTCTGTATAAGTCTCCTCAATTTGCCTGGATCAGAATCAACTCAAGTAATTTTTTGAAATTATGCATGCGTCAAATCAATGAAAACGAGGTTAAACACATGCTTGGGGATTTCGATGAGGTTTTGGGAGATTAATGTTCACGGTTGACAGGGCAACTAGTATCAGATGTCGTGTCAATCTATGATATAGATATTAACAGTCCGTCCAAGCAAGGTGTCCCTATCTATCAAACAGAACTGGGTTAACAGAACGTATCTCTACTCATGCTTGCCATCAGAGAATTTAGATCTCTGCTTTAATATATATACCAGTATATAACATAAAAAGAAAAATTCTTAACAACACGTCATTAGCGCTTTCATCTCATCAAGGAGATTCTTCCGACTCCTTAGCTGATGAAATAAAAGCGCTGAAGACGTGTTGTTGAGATTTTTTTCTTTTTATATTATTTCTTTGTCCGTAAAAAACAATTTCCTGCTGTTATAATATACCTACATGTATATATTTATATAGAGGTTATAGATCTCTTGCTTTGATATATGCCTGTATATATATTTTTTATCTGGTATATGTTTGCGGTATGGATAAGACTATGCATTGAAATTTGAATAAAATCGAAGTTTGAACTGAATTGTCGTTTCGTTTATTTTTCCACAACAATTTGCTGTAGAAGTTACAAATAATGTAAGGATGACTTCCCTTCTGATGCACAGGGACCTGGGAATCAGGGTGTGTTTTTACTTATCTGATGTGTAGGTGTAGGTGTATTACAAAGGTATTAGATCATGTTGCATTATATCATCCGCTGAAACCGACTAATAATATCCTACACATCAGGATAGGTCTTAACATACACATTGTAATTGATTCTCGCGCCCCTGTGACCTGAAGATCAAAACCCTTGAGAAACACAATCCGAAATATGAAACAAAAATAATATAACATTAAATGGTTTACAATGTTTTATTAAAAATTGTCATTATGTATCTGTCTAAGTAAAACGTTATTGTTAAAAATAACCGTGACAAAACAAGAAATTAAAGACATATATATCATAATCTACCATGGATGGCTGTAGGCTGGTCCTCATGTCAAAGCTGACAATGCTTACACACAAATAGGAAAGCAGTGTAACGAAGGTCAATTTGTTTCATGCATGGTCAACTTAACTCCTAACAAATGCATTAAGTGTGTTTCTTTAATACAAAATCATGATTTTTATCTAAGTTATGGTGCACAATATACTTTTGAATTTCACTTAATAATTCAAAAGTTCAACTTTTGTCACCTCTTACACAACCAGCATATTTCAAGGGCCATTTTTCTTGATTTCTTATGAATTCCATTAAACTTTTCCCTTCATTTATTGTCAAATCCCTTTATAATGCCAAAATTTCTCTGGACAATTGGTGGCAGTATAACAAGGTTTTACTGTACTGTTCTTGAAAGATAGTGCAGAACTCTTTTGGGAAGTCAGTAAGCACAAATATGTGACCTTTCAATGGGAGGAACCATTTTGTAAATAAATCCTAATCAAAACTTTTTTTGATTGAAAGGACATATTACAATAAACAAATTTCATGAAAAAAACTATGTCAGAATATTAATTAAAACAACAATGAATCAAAACAAGTCATTCTGTCACAACCGAGTGTAAAATGTCTAACAATCTAACAAATAAAATGTTAAACTCACATCCATTCTCAATAAAATCATAATTTTCGTATTCTCCATCATTCAATACTAAAATAAAGTCAAAGCTCAGGATATAAGATCCTGTCCTGTTCATTTCACATATCTAAGGTGTCAACAATTATTATCTTCTACACGAGATCAAAAAGATATAAAGGAAGTCATTCTGAGGATCCGTGTACGATAGCATGCATAAAACATTTACATAAATAAAAACTTATTATATATGAAAATCTATCTCAGCTGTATGTATCTTCATTTGTTTTTAAGTACACTTAATATAGTCAATATAGTATTTGTTCTGTTTTGGTTTGATAAACTGGACATTCATGTCAAATACAAAAGTAACATGCATTCACATAACATACAATTATAACATGCAAGTTTTGATATATCTGATCCTGGGGGTGGGGGGTGGGGTTAGACTACAAAAACTTACCTTTATTAATGTTTAAGGTCAAAATCTAATTAAATTAATCTTAATTTCTTTTCAATCAAAAGTAAAGTTTCAAAAGCAAGATTTCTCAAACGGTTTTGCAATAAGCTTAGAATTTGGTTTACTTCCAACTTAAGTAGAAAATCCCACCTACCATAATTAAAAAGTTGAAAAACTTTTATTTACTCCTAAATTTGTATACACTTATGATTATACACTTCCCTACAGCCCTGAAAATTCAGCAGGTCTGATTGTTTCTCCATCACTTACGCCGAGTGATGCCAAGTTAAATGATACAAACATTAATTTAAGTGGGTGCTGTGTAGGGGATCGGTTTGTTGAACAAGCTGTCCTGTTTATGTAATTCATATATAATATGTTCAGGATAACATGACTAGGTTCTGGGTTACTATAGAGAGGGGGCGTGGTGGCTGAGTGGTGAAGGCGTCTGACATTCTGCTACCACTAGCCCTCCACCACATGGTCGCGGGTTAGAGACCTACGTGAGGCAGTCACCACATACTGGCGGCAGGTCGGTGTTTTTTCTCCGGGTACTCCGGCTTTCCTGCACCACCAAAACCTGACACGCCCTTATATAGCTCTTCATAGGATGTAAAACACAAACAATCTTTACTATAGAGATTCTACTGGACAAATAAACAGTCACTATATAATATTCCCATTTCCTTAAAAAACCTACATAATATGTTTGACTGGCAAGCATACCTGAAGATGCCTTCAAGATTTCATATGTACAAACTAACGAACTGGAACTAGGTGCAACAAATTCATTTGCTTTTCAATAACACATTTAGGTCTAATTTATAACCTATAATGCCGATAAAGTTAATTTCTGTATATACATATTTATTGTCACAGCAATTAATTTTCAAAGTACAGCGATTTTTTTCTGGTAATACCTTGCATGTCGTCATTGAACTCATTCACCCCTGAAATTCCATAGTGTTCTATTCCAACCATTGAATTGGAAGAGTTCAAATGTCTCTTTAGGGGTGAAAGAGTTAATTACAATTTACATACATTTTACCTCATAATTCTAAATCGTGAATTCTTAACACCACAAAAGTTAGTATTTTTCCACAAAGGTTAAAATTACAGGGTATGAAATCAAATCTGTACACAGTATATAAGAGGATTGGTTTCCTGATCAACAAGTTATATATTTCGCAAGTGGAGTGAATTCTAATAATGCATAGCGCAAGTGAGAAATTAAATTTGAAAAATATTCAACAACAATATTTTCCCATGATCTCAGCAAATTCATCATCACAAGATTTTATTTTATTTCACAACTATCGAAATTGTTTATCTTAATAAAACACTAGCATGGTCTTTTTTTTACTAACAAGCCATTTTCTGAATGAAGCCCGATGTAACTAGTAATTAGGACTATATAGAGAAAGTGGCTATAGTCACAACCTACTCTAGTAGTGTCACCAGTTAGGTGTGTTCTTTTAAGTTTATTTGGCCGCCTCGCTAGATTTGCCTCCAAACTTGAGGCTTCGTCGCGACAGTTTTACAATGTTTTAGATATACTGCAGTACAGTGTGTCCTCTCAGGGAGGGAGACTCTCTTTGATACTGTAATGAATGGACAATGATCCAACCAGAGTAACAATGGTCAACATTAAATCATTACATCACAGACATCAACAACAGCCACATACAAGCCTGGGCCCACCTGTATAAAACATCTCAACTCTTGAGATTTCCTCCAGAATAAGATTTCCCATAGACAATACATTGCTCGAGATTTTCCTTAACTTTGAGATGTTTTATACAAGTGGGCCCTGATACACAACCACAACTGATTTCATGAGTAAATATACAAATAAATATCTTCCAAATATCCACAGTGAAGTCTGTCTAATCTGACACCCTGTGGAACACAACAACTTTGTCAGATTAAACAGGATGTTGGTGAACACAGGTCTTCTTTGGTAGTTTTCAGAAGAAATGGTGCTACAGCATTACAGGGAGTCGAAATGATCAGGGTTCATATTGCACAGGTTGTTTGAAAATGCAGGTGTCAGATTAGACAAGATGACAGAATATTCAGGGGCCAGATAAGACAGGTTTCACTGTCATAGGTGATTTAGGATTTCTGGTTATACCTTATTGTGTAGATTGTATTATATTAGCACTTCTTATTCATCAATCATTCAATAAATATATATTTATTTGAATATAAATATGGTACAGCAAAAAAACTGTTTAATATAGAGTGTAAAATTCCTTTAAAAACTCCAGGTTATGGACTGATTGAAAAATTAAGTAATTACGTGAACTTTTCAACAGTTGTCTGTATGCACAACCATTACTGATGAATGAAAACAAAATTAAATTTATAGTAAAAAATTGCAACATTGAATATGACGTCATGCTAAAGCTTGAAGTCTCTCGAAACAATGAGTTTTTATGTTGAAATGAGCAACCAACACTATCAACCCTCTACATGTGTTAACGATGAGTGAGCCGCGGCTGCTCGTAGTAAATGCGCCCCAAATAACAATGATCCCTTGTGATATGGTTTCTATGTGATATGTGATCAGATCCATATACCGGGCATAACAAGGTACACTATCAAAATCCATTCAAATCTTAATCTATATCAATTCAAAGCCAAGAAAAACGTTTCCATGACTTTGAGTTCTGCAGCAGCAGGGCATTCAGTTGTTGTCTCTTGACATTTAGCAATTTCAGAAGTTAAAGAAAATGTTCCCTGTTTTTTTGGAGAGCCAAAATGTACCAAGAGTCAAAGTTCATTTTGGGGAGTCAAAAGCGTGTTGTAAGGATCTACTGAAAGCCGATGTCACATTTCAGTCATTGGATTTTCTGTTTAAATCAATCCATGTCTCATTTTATAATCAAATTCGAAGAATAGTTACTGCTGTGAACTGATAAATTCATTTTATGTATAAAACAGAATGTCTATAAATAGCTATTTAAGTACAGTTTTAAATCGGAACTTGAACTAAATAATCTTGTATATTTTTATGCCCATAGCAAAAATAAAATCATTCCTAGAGGATAAAAAAAATACATTTAAGTGTTATGCTGGTAAACAACTTGAAATTTTGTTGTCATTACAATTCACCCCTGTGTAATAAATTTCTTTGAGACCATTTTAGTGGAATCAAAATCACAAACTAAATCTTACCAATATTGGACCCCTGAAGTATTAAAGCACTATGCAGTATTCAGAGAGGCGTAAAACTTCCGTTGCGCAGTATTGGTCTCTTGTGACGTACTTAGAGAGACAAAAATGACGTAACAACACATCTTAACACGACAATAAAACACCACTAATGAAATGTAGACGTTACATGGAGACGGCGGGTGATATGATAACATCATAAAAAAAATATCTTAATTTACAGACAGTAATATAATGTATATTAATTAATCGTTAATACTTTCCATGCATATTGTATATATATTCTCAATTACTGGTAACGCACCTTCACATACGATTCTTGGCGTGAACGTCACCTGTAAATATGGCAGATACATTCCACAACCTTTTATTTCAATGTCCCATTAGGATCATTATTCTGACAGTGGTTTCTGCTACAAGACAAAGCCCTGGACCTTAACAAGCAGGGATATCAGAAACTCCTGACAACCCAGGACTAACAACGTGGCCTCTTTGAGACACTGAATAACTATTACTATAGCTTCAGTGGAGTTGTGTCTGCTTACAAGCTCAAAGCTAAAAGTTCCTTATTCACCAGAGGATCTGAGAGTCTAGCGAGATGGGTAGTAGAATTTTGTGTCTCTAGTCCAAGTTTTGGTCAAACTATCAGCACATGCTGTCAATATTAAGTTCTGAGAATTCACTAAGTTCCTTGACCGGTTCAATCCTTTTCTTTGGTGCGCTCTTACGTATCTTTCCGCGTATGTCGAGCGGGTTCTCCTTCATCACCAACGGCTTTTTCTCTGGGGCTTTCATCTTCCACATGACCACGGAACTCTGAGGAAAATATACAATTGATTTGTAGAAGGACAAGATGTAATCTGTAGATTCATATAATGAATACAAATACGTTTTGAACCAAAACTGGACTGTTTGATGTTAAATCAGAACATAAAATATTTACGAAGATTTTTATTTTAAATGGTACAGATCTTCACTTGTAAAAATAAAATCACCTGACCAGGTGACGAAGCTGGTAATATGAACAACAAAGTTTTTATTTGCAACGAAACTTCAGTTGGAGCTACTGTAAAAATCTGAAAGAAGATTTTTCTCCAAAGCATCATTTTATCAAGAGAGATTAATTTTGTCAAACTTTTCCAATTCCATGACAGACATTTGTCGCACACATTTGATCTCTTAGCCCTTTGGTATTATAACACTGTTACATTAAGTACTGTTAGAACTACTCACCTTTGTCCCAGCCACCTTGTACTGAAAGTAGAGTAGAACCATGGTCAGAATCCAGTTAGTAAAAGACATTTTTATAACAGATAACAAGAGCACCACAGAAGTGAACATGTTGCCTCCCCTGCTTTCTACCCCACAGGCAACCATGTTGATTTTCAGACTTATATCAAATCTGAACCTGAGCAAGTAATTAATATTAAAGGAATGTTGAAAAAATTTCATGTAAGTCAAAATTATCCTTATCACACAGAGTTACTTCTCTTTGATTCTCTAAAGCTGTGTTCACAAATTTCTGCATCTTTCACACGTATTTGTGAAAATTTTACTGCATAATCTAAAACCTGTTCATTTCAAACTAGGTTGGTCTTTGTGTTTGTCGGAACTGTTCAATTTTGACAGGTTTCCTCTTAATTTGTCCCTTCTAAAGTTTCATACATCACATTTTTTCTTTTATCAATTCCTTTTATCACCAGGACTATGTTTGAATCACTCTGAGTTAACCCACGGGGTAGAGAAGTCTTACCTTGGTGGAGGCCACATAGCAGGCCTTTACTGTGAGTACTACGGCGTTCATCAGGTTCTTAGCCGCCTGGATCAGGGACGTAGCGCTGTCCAACTGTCACAAAAACACAAACCGTCAAATTTCAGTTTAAAGATTTAAACACATCAGATGTCAAATTTCAATTTAAAAACGAACAGAATATAACTGTTATACTTCATATAAAGATAAAACACAAAGTTTCATTGAAAGATAAAACATAAACAATTAAGTTTCATTTAAAGACAAAACACAAACTGTCAAACTTCATTTCAGACCAGTGTAAGCTGTATAAATCAACCAGCCACAAAAACATCAAATTCACTATTGGATTGTATTAGCATGATAGATACGTGCAATATGTATTTGTAAATACACGGTAAATGAACAACGACTTTCAGCTCATTTTGAGTGCTTTTACCATTCAACATAAAAGATAACCTGAACTAAATACAGTTTTGACATCAAGTTTATGCTACGATACAGGATACGGATAAAGTGACTCTAACCTCGAGATAGTATAGGGAATAAAATGTAATTAAAACTTCTTACACCACCTAAGGCTAGAAAAATAATATATATATGTTTCAGGTGACATGCCTTAAAAAAAAAAAATAGGGTAGGCCAGAAGGCAACTAATTTTATTTTCATTGATAAATGTTATGCTTTATATCAAATTTTACAATGCATTTCAACACTTTACAATGGCTATTAGTTTGTCAAGAACAGGGTCAGTCTCCCGGGACAAGAAGCAATTATATTTTAATGAGTAGCTGCGAGCTTTGCTTGGTCAATAACTTAATCCCAGATACATGTACAAGTGTGTGATAAAATATCTAGGGTCGACAGTAAAATCTAGGGTAGGTCGGGATACCTGAAACACACATATTTATTTTTTTGGGCCTAACACATAACCTTCTCAGCATTCAAATCAGAAAATTTACAATAAATGTCAATGAAATATTTCTTTCCAAATTCCCAAATAAATGGTTTAAAGAAGAACCAGAATTACTTCTTTCCTCTTCTGACTTACCCCGGACACAATGACCCTGATTTACCATGGACAAAACGACCTTACCCGGACACAATCACCCTGACTTACCCGGACACAATGACCCTGACTTACTTAGGACACAATTACCCTGACTTACTCCGGACACAATGACCCTGACTTACTCCGGACACAATGACCCTGACTTACCCTGGACACAATGACCCTGACTTACCCCGGACACAATGAGCTCCCCACTGACACTCTGGACATCGGCCTTGACCTTGCTGGTGATGTTGAGCTGGTGGCAGTACAGGGCGATCCTCTGGAGGTAGGCCAATAAGTCCTTCTTGGAGGCTGAGTCTGGACACTGAGTACACACAGGGACAGAATTATTACACAGAAAGTTGAGGACGGCAAAGCATGTTTAACTCAACCAACCCTGAAGAGACATTTGAACTCTTCCAATTCAAAGATTGGAATAGTTCATTATGAAATGTCAGGGGTGAATTAGCCAAATCAAACCAAGGAGTTCAAGATAAGACATATTCCTGTGAGACATAACTTGTTTTAGATCTAGAGGTTGAAGTCTGTGAGATTACTATTTCTCCTCAGGAAACAAATATATCTTTTTCAACTTCATGCTCTTAGTACAGTCTTGAAAACCTTTGAAAACTATATTTCAAGACTGGTGCCAAAATATCTGGCCAGTGATGTTCGATATCAATTTATTTTAATATCGCCGTATAATTTTTTAGATATTTTGGTATATGAATAAATATACTCTTCCCGGTGAGCGCAAGAAACAAAAGGAAATTATGTAAGTTGTATGCTACCTTATTTACACTTATTTACAATGATAGTCAACAGATCGCAAGAATTAACAAATATTTACTAGTGTGATCAGTACAACAATGCTGGTTTCCAAAGTATACAGGGTCCCGATTAAATATAAATGACAATAATTTAATAGAGGATATATATATATAATGAAAACAAAAATCAAAATCAGTATAGGAAGAGATCTGGATACGACAGGGGTTTGTTTAAATCAATCAGCATGTATTCCATAACAAGTTTGGTGAAAAATATAATCCTGTGGGAAAGTTACAAGCCAAAATGTAAAACAATCTTTGATTGGATGAAAAAAAAACAATTTCAAGCTTGAAAACACTTAAATCATCAAAAAATAAAAATAAAAGTAACGAAAAACGTATAATAAGCGTTATTTAACTCAAAGATTTTGTTTTTTGAATTTCTTAACATAAGATACTATATTGTGAGTATGAAGTATCGCTAAGTCTTTTCCTAGTCTTTTAGTTTGAAGAATATATCCACTTATATGTTCACTGTAAAACAGATATTTGATCAAATATATCACTGTATCTATATGGTGAAGGCAAAGCAATGAGAAGACAGTCTAATTTGTTAGACCTGCTGAAATAAAATTTGTTGAAATTAAAGCAAAGCATTTATTATCCAATATATAATTTATCTTCATGACAATAAATGTTCCTTTTCCGTATAATACATATTTTAACAGGAAAACAAATACAGTATCAAATGTTATTGAAGCTGTAAATAAAAACACTTAATTCGTTTTTTCCGGTTATACATATAATAATGAAATACATAATAGTTTTGGAGCCAATCGATCAATTGATAGTGCTGTTATTGTGTGTCCTGACTGTGAAATTTCATCAGACATTTAGCCACAACTACATTGTCACCGATTGTTCAAGACGTTACATCACCACTCTAATGACAAAATAACTTAACCCTTTCACCCCTATGTAACTTTAGTAGACTCTACCATGCATTGATCTGGATGAGACCATTATGGTCTACAGTGGTGAAAGGGTTAATCAACTTCCAATTATCTTTCTTTTTAAGGAAGATCTCCTCATAGAAAACCACAAAACTACTCTTGAAATCTGATTCCCTTTAATGATTGAATCAAAGCCATTTTCTGCTTTATCAGATGGAGGATGTCAAGCATCAAAGTGACAAGTAGAAAGCATTGAGCCAAAGGCAGAATTACACAGTTGCTTTTTGGCAATTGCTGCAAATGTTTTAACGGACAATCATAGTGTTAGTATACAAAATCTGAAGATAGTGTGGATTGTACAAAGCTGACCGAGTGAAAAGTTTAACTAGTCATGTTGACAGGCCTATTACAATTTAGGACATTTTCAGTTTACATTAATTCTTATGATTCGTTCTCCAATTCTAAAACAATTCCCTCATGTTATAAGAAGGTATGTAGCCCATTATAACAGCTTTTAGGCGTGTGTTTGGTATATACCCTGTGATACAACCACAAATACTTACACCAGCATACAGCTAAAACTCAGATCAGGAGACATTGTTAGCATTAAAGAGTCGGCTTGTAGGTAACAATTTCATATATACACACTGCAACTCAACGTTTACATTAATGTAACCAAGATGCATGTTTCAGGGAATCAACTAGGGAGTCAACCTTGGAGTCAAACAGGAGTCAACCAGGGAGTCAAACCAAAGACAAAGGTAATCACTAGTCCAGTGATCTCTCACTTAACGGGACATTTCCTGTTGGTGAGTGAACAGTAACAAGTGACTTCACCGTTCATCATTGTGACTAGGGCTGCAACGGTTAGAAATATTACCAGTAAGACACTGTGTGTGCTTATCCAACCCGTGTTCTTTGTGCCATGAAATGCTAGTAGCACCAATGGCCTTCTGTTTTGATGAAAATATGATTAATTCATTTTATTCATAAACAAAAATAACTCAATCCTTATGCCTTGTAAATACAGTAGTTGTAAAACGTAAATTCTCAAAAGTCTTCATGATTTGTTTTCTTATTGCTAGCCTCTCGACTGGGAGATTCTCGTAATTTCACATTACACTCATCATGTGTTGTTAACGCGATGTGCACATGTTTCTATGCATCACTTCCTGTCTGAACACAGAAGATGGCTACCGTGAATGATACGTTACAGTGTTCAACAGAATGTCCGTAGGTCTTATATTTACATTCAAAGTTTACTGTATACATATACGCATGCACTCAAGTGGCAAGTACCAGTACACTGCAGGTCACAAGTGTTTTTAGAGGTCACCGTCTGTCAAATAACAGTAAAGAGCGACATTTCTGACCGGAAAAATCAATAAATACTGACTTACATTTCAGGATGGTTTTCTGTTTATGTATATTTGCTTCATTGAGACACTTATAAAAGAAAAATGTGATGATAAGTTAGGATGAAATTACTAAGATGAAGTCCCTCTACATGAAGGTGTTGTATATATCCTGGTTATAACAAGTCTGTACCTGATCAGCAATGGACCGAGCCAGTTTGTCCAGACCTGTTCCAGCTTCGGAGATTTTCTTGGCAGCATTGATGACATGCATGGTGCTCTTCAGTGGTCCTCGACCCCTGTAAAACATTACCCAAAACAAAACTTCAGACGTAGTCATGGTCTTCTCATTCAAATCAAGAGGTACGTGTAGTCAAAAGATTGAAACCAGTGTTTGTCGGAAAAGAACAGCGGAATCAAGATTGTACCAGATATATAAAGAAGTCCTACATAGAAACTTTTTCGGGTCAGATGAGCTAGAAATGTAAATGTTCATGCACGACAACGAACGCATGATAGGCGACGCATAATGGGATCATAAGACAAGCATGTCACCTGAACCTTTGTGTGAACTGAGAATTTAGTAAGGAGAGTCTGGGTCTGGGATAGAACAGAAATTTGTAGAACACTTTCTTACAGGCCTGGGGTGGGACAGACTCTTGTAGAATACTTTCTTACAGGCCTGGGATGGGACAGACTTTTGTAGAACACTTTCTTACAGGCCTGGGGTGGGACAGACTTTTGTAGAATACTTTCTTACAGGCCTGGGATGGGACAGACTTTTGTAGAACACTTTCTTACAGGCCTGGGGTGGGATAGACTTTTGTAGAACACTTTCTTACAGACCTGGGGTGGGACAGACTTTTGAAGGACTCTCTTGTACAGGAGATCTAGAGTGATCATCGGGTTAACTTGCGGTGCCCTAACTATACAGCAACTCTGCCACACCTATCTCATGGGACATCTCTCCACATACCTAGTGAAGTCTGTCATCTCCATCATAATCATACACATCTCCTTAGCCATGACGATGATGTCATTGCCACTGTCGTCCCACTTAGCGACCTCGTAGTCCAGCTTGCGACGCTCCACCTGGAACTCCTGAACATGTTGCTGGATTTTCTCCTTGGCATCCTCCGGAAGGTGGCGCATCATCCACCTTTCGCTGTCCTGCTCATCCTGCTCCGTCTTGTAACTCGCTACAACACATAGCATCATTTCCATCAATAAAAAGGTCAGGACAATTCAGGACCTTTAAGGTCAAATGTGTTTACCTTTCACGTTCTAATATATATAATACAAGTGTTCTGTTCCTCTATTAAAATACTAGTGAAAATATTAACTCAGTATAATGTACAGTAACACAAAGCTATTATACCACAGTTATATACCAAATAACAACATTTAATACCACTGAGCTATATTACCACAGACATACATTACCACTGAGCTATATTACCACAGACATACATTACTACTCAGCTATATATTACCACAGACATACAATACCACTGAGCTATATTACCACAGAAATACATTACTAGAGCTATTCCGTCTTTGCGTATTGCAGAGTTATCTTCTCTTGAGAGCAGGTATTGATTGTTACGTCACTTGTTTGTGACAGTAACGTCATCAATTTTTGAGCAAACAACACAATTTTCTCACACAACCCAATGACATAACAATCAATACCTGCTGCCAAGAGAAGATAACTGTGCAATACGCAAAGACGGAATATTACCAAAAACATACAATACCACTGAGCCATATTACCACAGACATACATTACCACTGAGCTATATAATCACAGACATACATTACCAGAGATATACTACCACAAACATACAATACCACTGAGCTATATTACCACAGACATACATTACCACTGAGCTATACTACCACAAACATACATTACCACTGAGCTATACTACCACAGACATACAATACCACTGAGCTATATTACCACAGACATATATTACCACAGAGCTATATTACCACAAACATACAATACCACTGAGCTATATTAGCAGACATACATTACCACTGAGCTATATAACAACAAACATACAATACCACAGAGCTATATTACCACAGACATACAATACCACTGAGCTATATTACCATAGACATACATTACCACTGAGCTATACTACCACAGAGCTATATTACCACTGAGCTATATCACCACAGAGCTATATTACCACAGACATACATTACCACTGAGCTATATATTACCACAGACATACATTACCACTGAGCTATATTACCACAGAGCTACATGTATACTACCACAGATGGGAAAACCACAACTTACATTTACTGATAGTCTCCTCTTTGTTCTCTTCAAAGTCCACCTCCGTATCTGTCTCAATGTCCTCTGGATTCTACATAAAAAATACATAGATTGTTACAAAGGTCTCCTTGTCCTCTGGGTTTTACATAAAAGAAACACTGTTTGTTACATTTTCATTGTCCTCTGGATTTTACATAAAAATACACAGATTACAAAGTTTTCTTGTTCTCTGGGTTTTACATACAAAAACACAGTTTATTACAAAGTTCTACTTGTCCTCTGTGTTTTACATACAAAAACACAGTTTGTTACAAAAATCTCTGTCCTCTGGGTTTTACATACAAAAACATAGTTTTTTACAAAAGTCTCTGTCCTCTGGGTTTTACATAAAAAAACACAAGATTGTTACAAAATTCTCCCTGTCCTTTAGGTTTTCCATACAAAAACATGTTTTTTTACAAAAGTCTCTGTCCTCTGGGTTTTACATAAAAAGACACAAGATTGTTACAAAATTCTCCTTGTCCTCTGAGTTTTCCATACAAAAACATAGCTTTTTACAAAAGTCTCTGTCCTCTGGGTTTTACATAAAAAAACAAGATTGTTACAAAATTCTCTTTGTCCTCTGGGTTTTTCATACAAAAACATAGCTTTTTACAAAAGTCTCTGTCCTCTGGGTTTTACATAAAAAAAACACAAGATTGTTACAAAAGTCTCTGTCCTCTGGGTTTTACATCAGCTTCAGGTATAAAATTAACAAGTCGTTCAGGAATGCATCTTCATTCATAACTAGTAAGTCTACCAAGTTTTCTGCAATATTTTCATTTCAAGATTGTGATTTCTAAATTCATGTGTAATTGGGACAATACTTTCCTAATTCAACAGTAAATTCTCAATTACATATGTTAAACGTTTAAACCGTCAGAGAATTCCCCGGTAAATTTGTATGAAAGTGGAGCTATTCTAATATTTATTAAACTTGGGTCTATCACGACACTTTATACAATCTGCTTATCTCATTGGTTCAGGCTTGTCATGAGTGGACTTCACGTTAATCCCATACCCAATCAATAAAAACCGACAGAATTCAAGAGTTACAGACTTAAGTTGTAAATAACTACATCTACAGCCGTCCTACTGAGCCGATGTGTGAAAGTAACAACAATAATCAGCTAGTGATAAGAACATGTTGTAGCAGCTCATTTGAATACACACATTCTACTAATATTTACCCTGTTCATTAGCACCGCCTGGCGAATATCACGTACTCCATCATACACCAGCTGGGAAGCATCGTAAAAATCACTCTCATCAGGGTCACGTGGGGGATTGCTGCTAAGGGCATCTACAGCATTCTCCACCTTCTCCGCAAAGTTAGGCATCACTGTTGTAAAAGAGTGAAACAAATTAGGCAAAATTTGGGGTAAAAAATGTGCCACAAGTTAGGCACAACTTTTGGTAAAATTGTGACATAAGTTAGGCATTAACATGAGTGAAATTGACAAAAGTTAGGCATTACAACTGACAATGCATTCAATCATAGAAAATCTAATCCAGTATTTGTTGATTTATTATTATATACTGTGAATCAATTAATTTTCACTACTAATTCATTTTCACCTGTGGACATACATATTTAAAAGACTTACTATCTGAACTATCGAGTGGCCCTTATTCGTTACTGAACATAACAACACGTATCTCACAAAATGAGAGTTAGAAGCCATATTTATCAATTAACAGCACAATTCACAAGGGACAGACTGATATCTCATTACAGAATACTCAAAATATAACTAAATATCGGTGGTCAGGATTATTAAGAGCCTGGATAACCAAGATTTCCCTGAACATCATTGTGTTAAAGCATTAAACTGACCCTGATCACGAAGCATGGCAACAGCCTCCATGACTCTATCAGTGTAATTGCCATTCTCGTAGTTGTCCATCTCCGCCGACACCACGTTACACACTCTTGCTGACCGCCCACGGATCGCTCCAGCTGTGCGGTCAAGTGTGTCAGCGTCTCCCTCCTGTAGGGCCAAAACACACTTGTTGACATCCTCAAGGATGTGGCTTTCTGCAAAGGAAAGACAACTCTGCATGGGAAACTTGTAAGGATTGATACACTAGACCAAAGGCATCAACCTGAATTATTAAAGGGGCTGGTCAGGGAAAAAATGTCATATTTGCTAAAATGGCATAAACATGTTTAAAATACCTTCTTATGAAATATACCGATTCAAATTTTGCTGAAATCCACTCCCTAAGAGTAAAAATTATAATTATATTAAGAAATCCTAAATCGTCACCTGACAGTCTAAAACTTTCAATTGACCCAGATCAGTGATGTAATTTTACCGCACTTGCGTCATCAACAAGGCCAAATGGAAACATCGCGGTGAAAGAAAAAGATGCATGCAAAAGTCATGACAGGCACGAGGTATCAATACCGTTATATACAACAACAACATATAGGTAGCAATACTACACTTGCATCATACATGAACTTTGAAAACAATTATTACGTATAGTATTGCTGTCTTGTCCACTAGTTGAGTCCGACATGGCACATGACGGCGTGCTATTGTTGTTATCTTCACTGCCTCACTTTCGAAACAACCACGTGACATATATTAATAGATCTGCGCGAAATTTACGCGGGGATTCCTCGAGATTTCAGTGGTCAAAACTGGACATTGCAAGCAGAACTTGACCATCATATTGCCGTGGGATAACTTTTGGAAAGCCAGAGAACACATTTAGACCCATTTATTTTGCATTTTTTTCCCCGACCAGCCCCTTTAATGCTTACTTATATAATAACACAATATGAAAAAAAAGAAATCCTACAAAAATTGTATACATTCAGAAGAATATTTTACCGGTTATGAACTTGAAATATATAATTCTTTATAAACGCAATACTCAAAGTTGTTTCAGATGCTGCTTTTTTTTTATATCAAATGAAAATTGTAAGAGTTAACACATAGTGAGGCACGTTAGACAACTGAATATTAACACAATTTAGTATCATAAGATCAGATGTATGAATCTGATATTCTCACATACCTGACACAGCCAGGAAGTCATCAATGGTTGTGATGTCATCCACAGCGTCGGTCAATATCCTCACTTGACCTTCCCATGTGTCCTTGAAGACATCCATGTTTTCCTGAGCAACCTTTGACCTTGGACGACTGGCCAAAATGCGGGCTGCATTAATGACCTTTAAAATTAAATATAAACGTGCATTCACCTAGTATTGTAACTATATAAACTAGCAAATATATTATCATCAATAAAAAAAAAAAATGTATAATTATTCTGTTCACAATAACAATTTAACTGTTTACAAAATCATTCTTGTCTCAACGAAAATTTAACAACCTATGACTACATTAGGGACTTTTACAGTATTTTATATACATTAGAGGGAACACTTCACAGACGTTAATTAGTGTAGATCCCATCCATCATACATACTTAATTATAGGTACCTTCCTCTACTCCCTCAACTTCATCACACACACCCAGTTACCCCAAATCTAATTTCCGAATACTGACACAATGAAGTTGTTGATTTTCAACAGGGATGTAATTTCAAAATTTTGCGAATGTGTCCTCAATTTGTTCACCTCGTGAAAGTTTCACACTTTCGGGTTGAAGGATTAGAAATACACCTGATATTTGTCACTGAAGATTACAGTCCTCAATATCATAATCAATAAAGACGATTCAATATTTTCTTATATAAAGGACAAATGCAAATATCAAAAAAAAAAAAATCTTTAAATTAATATCTTAAAAAAATCCTGTTTTTTCAAACAGGACTGAACACAAATTGGTTTCATGTTTTGTTATTTCTTGAATTTAAAATCTCACAAATATGTTCTGGATTCAAATAAGTAAATATTGTCCTTATATAATCAGCACATGTACAGTATCTCCAATACAAAACAACAGAAACAGCATAGACAATCAGAGAAACAAGAGTGAAGGCCCAGTGAAGGATTGCTGATCACATGACCCAGAGGGCCTTATAAATATCCTTACCTGGGGACAGAGGCTCTCTATCTGGGCAGCGGACATGCGGACAAGCTTCACCCCCTCTTCATTACTGGACATGGAACAGGCCAGTCTTGCCACCTGGAGAAATCATTTTAAAACAAGTTATTACTATAGGGTTGGTTGTACAGGGTTTAATGTCCTATCAACAACTAAGGTCATTTAAAGACATGCATCCACGTGTATTGTGTATGCATACATGTGTGTATGTGTGTGCTGGAGGCAGGGTATATGTTGGTGTATTTGCCTCTTTATTGTAGTGCGGATCTGTACCCGACTTTATAGTGCTATCTCACCGAAATACTGTACCAAAGGATACATATTATATTCAGCAAAGTTGAAATTAATCCAAGGGTGTGTGGATAAAGTAAATCAAGGCATATTCTAGTGATAACACAGAGTTTATTCAATTTAGGATGAAAAAACTGATCACTGCTGTAATCATTAATAACAAGAGGCCCAAGGGCCTTAGCGGTCACCTGAGTTATATCATAGGTACTGGTAGCTTTATTTTATTGTTTAGATGTGATGTGGAAATCAGCATGTAAACTAAGTGAAATACAATACTTGTCATGTCATCAATGGATAAGAATTTGAAAATATTGGTAAATGTTCCCTTTGGGGCCCCGCCCTAGCCCCTGGGGATGGGGCAGGAATCCTAATTTTACAAAGTAAAACTCTCATTTACCCAAGATGATTCTGACTAAGTTTGAGCAATTTTCTGCTGAAAATGGATAAAATATATACCGAAAAGTGTTATTTCCCTATATAAACTATATTAAACGTTAACCCCTCCCCAAGGGAGAACGGATAGCTCGGGGTCCTGATATTTTCAATTTAAATAAAGCCCCTGATGATCTTTCTTTCCACGTAAAGAAAATCACTGTAGTACCTCTGAGTCTGGAGAAGAAGATTTTTGAAATATTGATTAATTTTCCCTTTGGGGCCCCGCCCTGGCCCCAGGGGTCGGGGTAGGAATCTCAATTTTACAATTTGAAACCATCTACCTCCAAGGATAATTCTCACCAAGTAAAAATAATTTCCTACAGAAAGTTGTCAAAATATACCCAAAAGTGTTATTTCCCTATATAAACTATAGTAAACTTTACCCCCTCCCCAAGGGAGAACGGATAGCTCGGGGGTCCTGAAATTTACAATTTAAGTAAAGCCCCTGATGATCTTTCTTTCCACGTAGAGAAAATCACTGTAGTACCTCTGAGTCTGGAGAAGAAGATTTTTGAAATATTGATTAATTTTCCCTTTGGGGCCCCGCCCTGGCCCCAGGGGTCGGGGTAGGAATCTCAATTTTACAATTTGAAACCATCTACCTCCAAGGATAATTCTCACCAAGTAAAAATAATTTCCTACAGAAAGTTGTCAAAATATACCCAAAAGTGTTATTTCCCTATATAAACTATAGTAAACTTTACCCCCTCCCCAAGGGAGAACGGATAGCTCGGGGGTCCTGAAATTTACAATTTAAGTAAAGCCCCTGATGATCTTTCTTTCCACGTAGAGAAAATCACTGTAGTACCTCTGAGTCTGGAGAAGAAGATTTTTGAAATATTGATTAATTTTCCCTTTGGGGCCCCGCCCTGGCCCCAGGGGTCGGGGTAGGAATCTCAATTTTACAATTTGAAACCATCTACCTCCAAGGATAATTCTCACCAAGTAAAAATAATTTCCTACAGAAAGTTGTCAAAATATACCCAAAAGTGTTATTTCCCTATATAAACTATAGTAAACTTTACCCCCTCCCCAAGGGAGAACGGATAGCTCGGGGGTCCTGAAATTTACAATTTAAGTAAAGCCCCTGATGATCTTTCTTTCCACGTAGAGAAAATCACTGTAGTACCTCTGAGTCTGGAGAAGAAGATTTTTGAAATATTGGATAATTTTCCCTTTGGGGCCCCGCCCTGGCCCCAGGGGTTGGGGTAGGAATCCCAATTTTACAATTTTGAAGCCTCATCTACCAAGGATGATTCTGACCAAGTTTGAAAAAAATCCATCCACTGGTTCTTGAGAAGAAGTTGAAAATGTAAAAGTTTACGCACGATGCACGACGCACGACAGACGACAGACGACGGACGACGGACGACGGACGGACGAAAAGCGATTGGAATAGGTCACTTGAGCAAAGCTCAGGTGACCTAAAAATATACATATGATCATTGATTTGATCAGATCGATGAATTCTTTGATTTGATCATTATTGTGATCGTCAATTTAATCAACCTAAATTTTAAGCTTTGCAACACTGAACAGCTCTTGGCTAATCAACCAAATGTAAAACTGAAAGACTGAAAACTGATGAGTGATAATGATAGAATAAAGGAATCAAATCACATTTCAGAACAACGACTAGTAAATAATTCTGAAGATAAAAGAAAAAAGGACATATACCTCAACAAGTTTGTTGGCGTGTTCTGCGAACACCTTGGCGTACTCCTCCACACCCTTCTCGTCTCCAGCCTTGGCGGCCTCAATGAGGACCAGCAGGGGCACGTTGGTTTCCAGGAAGGAGTCAGACACGTGGTCAACCACAGCTTTTCTCAACTGTAAAATTACATTGATTATAAGTGAAACATTTCAGCACGTGATAGGATGAGGATGAAGTCCTCTAAATCTTATGATTATTTATACATATGAAAAGTCAATACATTTTTTTTCTAACCATCAACCAACTATCAAGAATTGACCTTGAAGTAAAACAATTTAAGCCCTGGAGTATATGCTACTTAATGCATTGTACCTGTATTTTGCGTTATGGTGCAGATTTTTATTATTTTACACATTATACTTGTGTTAGATTTAAGGGTGTATGCTACCTTACACATTAAATGTGTGATTTGTGTTAGGAGCAATCTTCCATGAGACTTTGATAAACATTACGCTACTAGTTATGGATGCATTGATGTTTAACACTCTGAAAGTGTAATTAACTAATACACAAAGTCCCATTATTTATGTGGACCTATTTTGATAAAAAGTTATGCATGTCATAGAAATAAGGTAGCATACAGCCTTAAACCCAGAAACATTTTTTTTTAATTATTCCTTTGATAGAAATATTCAGCTACACAATATCTGTTGGGTTTTTTTAGTGTGGAATTTGTCACAAATACACTGTTATAATTGTTCCTTGGTATATGTGATTTTTTACATGAACAACATCAGTCTTACCTGTCTACGTAAATCCTGTGTTTTCTTCTGCATGTTTTCTATGGCCTGTTCCAATCCTTCACTAGGCTCACTACGTCCAGACTGAAACACACAAACAAACGATGAAATCACATACACAGCACAATTACACCCACCCCTGAAATACACAAAATATTTATCAAACATTGAACTGTACACTGTCAAATACCTCAACATCAGCATAAAATATCTGTAACAGTAGATTATAACATTGAAACACTGTATACATTGTCATGGTAATTGGCTGCCTCCCCTTCTGATGTTAAGAAGAAAGTAAAAAATATTTTCAATTTACAATACAGCAACTTCTGTTTTTGTTCATAATGTATTGTACAATGGGTTTTGATGGACTATCTTCGTATCTCGGATAATACTGTATAGTGTACTGTAAATTCTGATCTACTTCATTCCCAGGCCCCACATTGTATTGCCTATAGATTTCATTTTACACCGTGTTTTTTTCACCTTATATATAAATGAAGACACATGTGTGCAGTAAAATTCAATTGGTGGCTTCAAGCTTGACAACTTGATTGCAATACGAGAGATGTTTGCTGTCGTGTCGTGAATTTGCAGATTCTTTGCACAACAAAAACCGTAACAGTACTACAGCAAAACTTACCCTGTATAACAAATACTACTGTACAGTAGGGAAAATATATAAATAGAAGGGATTCAAATAATTCAGAGAACTTTTTATGTGAACTATAACTAATCTTCCACATGTAAATATATTACATAAAAACTTTCATTGACTTGGATTAAATTCAGCAGGAAAAAACATCAGCCTTTTGAAGAAAAAACCTCTGATCATCAGTATTCCGTCTTTGCGTATTGCAGAGTTATCTTCTCTTGATAGCAGGTATTGATTGTTACGTTATTTGTTTGCGAGAGTAACGTTATCAATTTTTGAGAAAACGACGTAATTTTCTCACACAAACCAATGACGTAACAATCAATACCTGCTCTCAAGAGAAGATAACTCTACAATACGCAAAGACGGAATACACTGTGAAGTATCTTCCATATGTAAATGTATTATATAAAATTTCCATTAACTTTGATTAAATTCAGCAAAGAAAATTTCAGCCATTTGAAGACAAAAGCTCTGGTCATCATTATACACTGCGAGATATTTCTATATCTGAACAAGACGATAGAATTCCTCCATGCATTTGACTACAGCTTCAGTATAGTGATACAAGCAGGTGATCTAAAACTACCAAGTGACGCACATTGTATTTTGTGATCTAAAACTAATCAGTCACCTATAATATAATACAATGTATATTGTATCATTATCATATACTGTATGTTCACCCAAAACTCTACAGAACAGTCACTGCGAGTTAATTATACACTGGCGTAAAAATGTAAATGGCTATGTATACATGTACAGTATAAACACACAGTGACATGTACACACATAGAACTAAGAAATGAAATCTTTTGGCAAAAAAATAAGGTTTAATCTTAAGTCTCTTTGAATATTGATATGTATACCTATTCTTTTAGATCAAAATTCTGAAATATAAAAACATGACCATCTTTTCCAGTTTCTTACTGAAAAATTAACCAAGTAATAATTCATATGCTGAAAAAAACATCTACAAGTCTAAATATTTTTTACACATTTATTTTCATCTTAATCGTAATTATTTGCTAGGCTTGAAGGATTTTGGATATGTCAGCCTCCTTTCAAATAAAAATCACCCAACAAAATCTTTGGAACAATTAGAAGGAAAGGCCCTTTGTATATCTTCTCGTCAGGGAAATATTTGGCAAATAATTCTCCTTAACACCACAAAACTCAATGTTGACATGAACTGCTCACACCAATGTCTCTCCCGTTGACCTAGGAGAGAATTGTTTATGTCACAACACACGAAAACAGAAACTTCCACAGAACATGCAGTAACACATTGCAGTAACACGTTACATGCCTTGATGACAACTTAACTAAAACTAGAAATCACAGCAGCACAATATAAACAAAATACCGACTGTCATATCCAAAACATATACAAGATTACATTATATGTGTAGCGAAACAGGACTGGGTCGATCGTCGGCGACCAGATAGCTCAATTGGTAGAGCATCCATCTAGAGTTCGGAGGGTCCCGGGTTCAAACCCCAGTCTGGCCGTGCATTTTTTCTCTCCTGTTACATTTGGCGCCCAACAAAATATACCCACAGAAGGTGGTATAGGGTTTTGTGTGTCTCCGGGGTCGAAGACTTTGTTAAAGGAGGGAAGAATGTAGCGGAACTGGACTGGGTCAATCGTCAGCGACCAGATAGGTCAATTGAATTGGTAGAGCATCTGTCTAGAGTTCGGAGGATCCCGGGTTCGAACCTCGGTCTGGCTGTGCATTTTTCCTCTCCTGTCACATATGATTATATATAGCTGTTTCTTTTTTTAACTGACAATTATAGAGTATCAGTGCTAGTCTTTTCAAAAGTTGAATCACATAAGAACATAACACTAACATCAAATATGACATACATGTATCTATAAAAATAGTTAGGATCTCCTCCTGCTAGTTAGCATTACGATGATTTAAATGATGGCACAAAATAATAGAAATTCAGTACCAGTTGGCACACCCGTCTCAGGATTAGGCTCTCTGGACTTTGAGTAAAACATTGCCATTCATATACACATGCTGGGTATTGTATAAAGCCTAGTACATATTATTATGGTACTACTAACTTATTTCAGACGTAAATTGTCATCGTAGTATATTTTTTACTGATTGTATACATTATGAATATGTCTCCCGTTGGGTTTGGATACAGTATGTTTATAAATTTCAATCCAAAGATTGTGCGTACAGGTCTTAATTAGCTAATGGGTAGACAAAGTATAACACACTGTGAGAGTTAACACATGTCTGTTAGCCCCACGTTATGACAAACATAGTCAGACTTTTATATACTAAAGATAAAGCCCAATACATTTGGAGTTATGATTAAATAGTTTTGCATTTCTCACACTAAAACTACAAATAATATCAAAACTGTGGATAAATCATTCCATTTCTACACTGAACCTGTGATTGAAGAGAAAATGCATAATGGGAATCAAAACAAATGAAAACAACAACAACAACAATCTCCAAACAAATATGTCGAGAAAACAAACATGTAAATCACTACAGCTGCCTTTAGATGGTGATGTAAGTGTTTTAATGTCTAATTGGTTAGTTTTGTTTTGTATTAATTCTTTACACATCATGAAATTATCATACATGAATATGTATGACACACATAATGAATATGCATGGCTGGGGTACACAAACATGAATATGTATGACACACATAATGAATATGCATGACTGGGATACACGAACATGAATATGCATGATCATGAATTTGACAGATATTTGCATATACACAAATAGGAGCGCACAGTCGCTGTATGACAAACTCGGCGAGAACTTTGCATTCCATGCCAAGAAAGATTGAAAGTTTACGGAGTAGCCAATGACTCGCTGAACCACGGAGGGATTCAACTTTCCAAACAAGGATGCTGGTATGTGACACTGTGATGGATGAGAAAGTATTAAACAGCAGTATAAGTCAGTTAGAATCAGGCCCGGCACAAGTCTGTAAAGCATTATATAGCACTCGTTAACAGAAAATGTTAGCTCAGAGCTAAAAAAATTATCAGTATAAATTGTCATTAATCAATTATAATTTCAGTTACTTTTAAAATAATAGGATTCCATCTCTATTTGTTATTAAAAGTGCGTCATATTATGTCATGTTAATTTAATGTGATATTCATTATTGTAAGTGCACTTCATTTTCAAAAGTGATTTTAGAAAAACAGACTTGTTAATTGTTTAGATATTATATTAACTGATTACCTATTATCATCAACAAATAATCGCTATACCTAAATTTATCAATTAAGGGTGGCAGGCACATTTTAAAGTAAAATGTTCTTTTCATTGAAAAATATCATTCTATGATCTACACTGTAAAATAAACACATTATCACAACAATATGGAGAAAAAAAACATAAACTGAAAATGAACACTTCGAAAATTTTAAAACAAAATACATGTATACATTTATATACATGTACAAAACCACATGTAAAATGACCCAAGAAAAATCTGTTCTCTATATTTTTAAAACAACTTTCCTAGATATAAGATTACAAACATTTGATTAACAGACAACCCGGCATAATTGCTGAACATTTTTGAAAATAAAATATTACTTTGGGTTTTTTTCTTGTACACTATCCGTTAATTAATGTACACATACCTTTTAGTGTTTAGTAAAATGAATATTTTTGTGAAGTTACTAGAGTGAAACATTTATAAAACCTTTTACCGCTACTCAATGTGTGAGTATTGCACATGGGCTCATTACTTACATTACTCATGTACTCCGACAGAAGATCCTGGAGGGCCTGTCGAACATTGTTACATTCGCGTACAATCTTCTCCCGTCTGTCGTCACGGGTACAGGAGGAATCAGCCATCAGGGCGGCGCCACTGATGATACTCTCCAACCTCTCCTCCAGGGACTGTCGGGTTCGTACTTCATTATAGGATAAAGGATCCATGATTATCTTTTGCTGAAAACAAAAATTTAGAACGAATGAGCTAAAATGATGGTGTAAATGGGCACGATGCTTACTTAGACAGTGAAGACATCTGAAGTTGCGGTATCAATCTTTAAGGTGAAAATGACCATTAGCTGGTGTTGAACAAAGTCAGTTTTTAAGTAGCATTGGTACTGCATCTACACAATAACGAAGCAAAGGGTTCCTCAGGAAACTCACACTTATTTATACCTGATTTAAATCTTTCTTCCATAGAAATGCATTTTTAGACAACAGCAGAACCTCTTTTTTCATCGGGACCATGAAAAACATTTTAAAAATAAACTTGATATGCTTTGTGTCAGATTACGTAGACACTGCAGTAAAATCTGTTTACAATACCCCTGGCTTTGTATGTAGAATCTGTGCCATTTTGCAAATACGTGTCAATATTTGACAAATTTCTCTAAATAATAATAGTCATCTTGGAACACTGAAATCAAACTTATTTAAGATATTATCTAATTTGATTTTTGTATAAATTATCAAAATCAGTTAACACGGTCTTTCACCCCTAAAGACACATTTGATCTCTTCCCATTCAAAGGTTGGAATAGTTCATTATGAAAGGGGTGAATGAGTTGAGAAACAAGTTGTCAGAGTGATGACAGTGAATTGGGACAGGACAGGACAGGGAACACTATATGTACCATGAGTTCATCAAGTGCTGCAGCCAGTTCTCCGGCCCCATCGTAAGGATGAGCATCGGATGCCCCGGAAGCTTGTGCTACTCCCGAGATGGTGTTGACAGCGTCCAGGAGCTGTTGGTAAGAAAAGTCCCGATTCTCTCGGGCTGGAGCTAGTTCAGGGTGGCGGATGTAAGCCTATCACAATAAATACAATGAAAAATGTATAAAAACAGTTAACCACCTTTTAAATGTTGCAAAATTCCTAAATACCTGTGATGTTTTATTAATTCAAAACATGAATAAATCAAGGAGAGGAGTTACAATCACAACACAGCTAATTAGGCGTCACCAGTTTGGGTGGTTATTTATTTGGGCGACTGATTTCATCCCTTTAGTAAGTCTCCATTAGAACCTTAGCTGTGTTGAGATTGGAACATATGTAACACCAATCAATGCAACATGCATACCCTTCTAATCCACACGAGTGAAGCACTCAACTGATTTACCAATCTATAACTCATGTTGGAACTTGGAGCTACTACTTAAATGAATAAATCAAGTGTTTTTGGTTGTGTTTGATGTTTGGTAAAATATGTACACTGATCGAACAAACCCGATAATTAAATGTTGTAATACCCTACGTGTAGCTTGTGCCTACCTTTGAGGCTGTGAGGAGCATCATACTATTTTTCTTAAGGACGGCCCGAGCTGCTGCAATCTCATCACGCCTCCGAGGGTCCTTTAGATCCTACAAGTGGACATCACATACAACTACTGTAAACATCCTAATATTCTACATTCATTTTTTTACATCAACTGATAATTTTTATACATTTTATACATAAGCGCAGGAAGTTTCCGACAAGTGTATTGACAAAAGAAAATGTTGGTGCTGTTCATGTATGCAAACTATTGCTCCAAAGAATTCCATTTCAAATATAAACAAGTTACACAAGTATATAGTTTATGATATTAATACCGAGACATATTGTGATTAAATTTCTTTCTTTTAATCAGTGTTTTTTGTTAATGTCTTGGAGAGAAATTCATATCTATGTACCACTGTATTCAATGTATATTAGACCTCTTCACTCAAAATTTATATTTATGTTGAACAACTGTCAATATTTAATAACTAGATAATGTCTGTAAGACATGAATGCCCCGGACCAACTTTGATCATGGGACGGGATGGACATGGGCAACACTAAATGACCCCCATTTTGTGGCGGGGGCTTGAGCAAATATTATAGTGTTTACATTTTGTCTCTGCTGAGCCTTGGCAGCGAGGTCAGCCAAGCTTTCTCCCAGGTCTTTGAATCCATCCATAAGCTCCTGTTGGCTGGCTGCATTCCTTACGCGGTCAAGGTCACCCTCAACCTAACCATAACAAAACAGACAGATATTTATCATATTCCTTAGCTGCTATACAGTGTAATAGAATATCGTCTGCTAGATAACCGAACTACATGGTAAAACCACTCAATCAATCAATCAGTGATAGAAACACCCTTAGTTTTAATTTATGATATGTAGTAGATGATAATGCAAATTTTATTTTACAAGGAAGACCATGGTTGATGCCACAAATTCATAACAATTATAATACTGGTATTCATTTTTTTTAACTCACTCGCCCCTGAAATTTCATAATGAACTATTCCAACCATTGAATTGGAAGAGCTCAAATATGTCTTCAGGGGTGAATGAGTTAATTCAGAAATTGTTTTGGTTAAACGATGATCAAAAGCATTAAAACTACTTGAATTGAAGCTTAATTAAAAGCAATATTATGAAACGGGAACTTGCTGAATATAAGATTCTAAATATTTTTAGAGACATTTAAAGTACCTTCTTATGACATTTCTTTAAGTAGGACGTCACTTTTGCTAACATTTTAAAACTGAGGCTTTCTTGTCAAAAATATAAACTGATAACACCATTAAAACAGCGGAGTGAAGTTATATGAAAATTTTAAAAGAAACCTATTTCCTCCTCAATTCTTTTTTACTTTCATTTTCTCTTTAAATACAACCCGATGTTTACTAATTTGCTCTGTAAATAACCTAACAGTATTTGTGTAGATAAGAGAATTGAAATATCTGGTATATGTTTAATAAAACCAGGGTTTTTGCCAGGTATTTATAGGGTCCGGTAAAAGGACCCTTTCCCAATTGAAAAATGTATTTTCCCAATTTCCGTCTTAATTTCCTAACTGGATTAAAAAGCATGTTGATACAAATTTCCAGCATTCAAAATACATAAATAACGAAAATTTGAAATTGAATAAACTAAAACACTGAAAATTGATGTGTTTAATTATTGCTATACATTGTAGGTTTTATTTTTTCGAAACTTATGATATTTCTCCAAACCTGTACATGTGGGGACACTGACGAAATTTCCCAATTTTTGTCAAATGCGGATGATATTTTCCCAATTCCTGCTAAGGGGCGTTTTCCCAAAATAGCTGGCAAAAACCCTGAAAACTTCACAAAACAGTGAACATTGATACAAAATTAACCTTAATGTCGTTTTTCCTAGGAATTCTATTTTGTGTCGCATACTGATTTATTTTAACAAAATTCACACAGACGAGTTGGTAAGTGTGTAAATTCTACTGGGGTATTTTTTAAATTCTGTTAAAAGGTCACTAGTATAAGTTTTACCTTTAGTCACAGTTAGTTCAGAGTTGTGAAATTTTACCTCGAATCTGGCACAGATTTATCACTGAAGACTCAGTGACGACCGACCTTCTTCCGTTTTTGTGTCACTTACCAGTCTGAGAGACTTCATTAACAGATGCACATCCACCATGTCCGCGAGGATGAGAAGTCTTGTAACCGCAGACAGGAGAGCTCGGGCCGCCCTCACCATGGCACCACGCTTCATAGACGAGCAGGGGTCAGCCGCAAAATCCTGGGAGGCATCTCTCATCTCCTCTCCTGTAAGAAACGTAGCAGTTTGTGTAATAGAATCAAAATCTGTCTAAAAAAGTAGCTAATGTGATCAGCCATTATTTATTTTTTTAGTCACCCAAAATGAAGTGGCCGACATATTGATTTTGCTGTGGTTTTTAATTTATCAACCTTCCAAAAAAGGGTTTCTTGAGCTATTTTCTGAAACAACTTGCAGGATTCTTATGAAACTTCACACAAGCATTGGTAGATGTATATATACACGTGTGTTACATGTTTCCATTTCTGATTGGTCATCAAACATGGCCATCGTGGCCTTTAATTGATTGACACCTTTGTTTGGGGGACTTCTGAGATGGTCCCCATTAGAATAATCAAAACTTGTCTTTGTTATTGACTTTGACTGTAAAATTCATAAATTCGATCACAGTACTCAAAAGTATGCAAGTTGCTGCAGTCGGCAACTGTTTTACATATACATAGTGTAAACATGCAATTTAACTGTAGGAAACAACATGGCTGACATATACATGTGTGTACACTGCCGCTTTGTGACAGTCATGAAGAGACTGCACTTGAGATTTAGTCATACTCTTAAAAATATTCATAATTACCTGTTTTCTTCACTTCGTCCAATGCTGCAATAAGATCGGCTCGGATGTCTGGGTTTTCGTTGGCAATTTCGTGGCCCTTTGCGATGAAGTTTTCTGTGGCTCTCTGTACAGCTGCGCTGAGGATGTGGGCTTTCTTTGATCGGCCCTTCTTCTTGTTGGATGGGCTCTTCTGGTTCACCAAAGTGGTCACCTATAACCATGGCAACCAGTAACAATATAACCATGGCAACCAGTAACAATATAACCATGGCAACAAGTAACAATATAATCATGGCAACCAGTAACAATATAACCATGGCAACCAGTAACAATATAAACACGGCAACCAGTCTTACTATCTTTTTCATTGTAACCTCATTAATTCAACTCAGATCACCACATTTATTTTTTTATAATACATTCAATAACTTCGTTCCAATACAAATTACCCTAAATCTAAAAAAGATATTAATCCAGAACAAAGATGTTTGACTAACGAGGTTTTATCATACCAAAAGTATTATAGGATGAAGTTAAATCTGGGGAAACATATACATCTGATTCTCAACTTAAATATGCATGTTTTTTTTTAAATTATCATTAAATTGCTAATTTTGATTTGTTTTGAAAACAAACATACTAAGTTCTGTCATTATTGCTGAAAACTTATAATTACAACATAAACAAAATATGCTACCATGCATTATATAAAGTCAATCATAGTTTTTTATTCTAAAATATTAATGAATAAGCATTAATTAATTCATATGTTCTTTTTATAATGTTGAACAGATAACAGAATATCACCCTATTAACTTTGTGATGCTGTAATCATTTAAACCAAATTAAAATTTTACCTGTGTGACCAATGGCTCCAGTGTTTTTTCCACTGATTTGGTCCGGATCTCCAAATTTTTGGGGTCCCACTTGATCTGTAGGGTCCCCAAACCATTGGGACTAGTAGTACTCATCTCTTCAACCTAAGCCCCAACCTGTCAATGCAATCAAACAACACAAATATTAAACATGAATTCAAAATAATACACCTGTGACCACAAGGTGATTTGTGTAGAACTTTTTTCTATCAAGTCCTCAAGATTATTCTTAAAAATGTTGACAAGTCCAAATATTAAGAGATATAGTGGGTTCTCAAAGTAAGGTGGAATCTCACAGAAATGTTTCTCAAAGAAAGTCTTAAGTCCCTAGTCTGATCTAGTGAGTCTCCTGTCTGCTCTGTTTCAAATTCTTTAGATGTTAATCCTCCGATGTAATTAATGACACACGTACATGCTATTTATAACAAACTTATGCATGCTAAAGGGTGGTCCAGTGCCAACAGATAGCACACACGCCCTTCGCACAAAGATAGCCAGGGTTCAATCAGGGTTATATTTCAACCAACAACCATTCTTTATAATCGATGCTATTGCCGATGTGTGATAGACAAACACTTTTTACAGAAGTAACTTCCAACAGTATAACACCTTTGGCTTCTGTATTTTATAATCAAATAATAAGATAATGAGTTCTTTATAAGGGTCACATCAGCACTTCTGCCTGTTCCAGGCCTTATGTCTAGAAATTAACTTAAGTCCATATAACGAACAGATATTCTTTAACCAATCAGGGCTTTCAATAGTATTTTGTCGTGCTTTTGTTTCTTAATGCATGTTTTGTTACATTATGCCCAGTGTGATATTTGTATATGTTCTGTCATAAGAATAGCTCTTCAGAGCTAATGTTTCATGTTACATATATACGACAAAAATAAAGTTTCTTGTATATTGTACCAATCTTGACTACAATATTTTAGGAAAACGACATTTGTTTTTTAAATAGGTAAATGCTATTGGTTAGAAGAAAGCCTTATCAAGAACAAGGTGAAGTCCAGCCCACAAACACTAATGTGTATGTTATGTAGCTTTAGCCTGTTTGAAATATATAAGCAGACAGTTCGCACCCAGTGTACCGATTTCAAGAACAGGTGAATTTTTCAATTAACAGGTTGTTGGGGTCATTTCACTACGTGCAACATATTTGTATCTGTTAAAGACGTTACTGTTACCTTATATTATTGTTGACGGTGATGCAACTTTCCCCCGATACTCGACAGACAGACCCCTCCCTAAAACAGTTTAACTAGTAAAAATATTGAGTCCAGTCTGGCGTTGTTAATATCGTAGACACCGGGAGGGATCAGATGGTGCCTTTATTATAATACACCACGTATACTGATAAGCAATTGTCAATAACGTAGAAAATTAGTACAGTATATCGCTAGATTTGCTAAACTGACTCAAAATGGCCAAAATACCTGTATATTTACCGTTTTTTTGCTGTTAAAAAGTTCCACGGAAGTAGTTGATTCAATACCAAAACAGTGACTAACGCTACTTCCGCTATTCGAGTAAAGCCCGCAAGAAAGGCCGATTTTTAATGTTATTCTCCATATTTTGAAATATTGTAAGCAAGAAAACGTTGTTTGTATGGAATTGATTCAAAACTTATTATCAATTTACCCCATCATTCAATGCATATTCTAAAATTTAATTGCTTTTTAGTTGAAACATCAATTATTGCAAGGTCTAACGTACTATTATACTAAGCGGCCACATTGATTGAACAGCCTTTGGAATGCGGTGAATGTTACAGGTGCTTCAGGGGGCATAACTCGTACTGGCCTGCGGGCAGATTTATTTTTGATAGGAGTTGGCATTACCGGCTGTTAAAATTTTATTTTATTTTCAATACAGTATATTTTTTTTATTTGTTACTTAGGTTGCTAAACTAGTTATTTTTATATACTCATATGAGCAAGCTCTTAATTTGAATAGACTGACATGTTTTCACCCTTTTAATACTTATTGATCAGGATTAACGTTGATTGCTCAATTAAACGTTATGTTGTTGTGTTGCACTTATGCATATGATGACACTTATTGCAGAGAGTATCTCGGTGCATAAAATATACCAGCACGGACTGTAAGGAAAAGTCGATGCCGGGAACTGATGTGGTAACTCATACAGAAACACACGAATTATTTAATTCAAAGAAATTGCCACCAATATCGATGATGTTAGTGAATTTCTGTGTTCCGGGTAAAGCAGCTAATTCACCCTAAGTCAGTGTTCCATCATGCATGGGGCACCTAAGGGGCTTGGTAGACGTACGTGATTTCTTCATTATTGCTCAGTGCTGGATAACACGAGCCTATAATTATTGTGTTTATTTACATTTAGCTCCGATAATGGTTCGGTCCCTCAGCGTGCATGTCAGGCAAGAATTCTAATAACCCGTATTATCCCTAGTGACGTCAGTTGGGCATTGAGCCCTTTCGTGTGACGTCATTTGCTGACGATTTCTACTTAAATTAGCTAGATTTCGGTGTATTGTATAATATAGAATTATCTTTCATCTTATTTCTATTGTACACGTATTGTTGATTTTAACTGTGTTGTGATAATGCAGAGACAGATTAGTAAAGCAAATGTTATTCAACAAGCGAATTTAACACAAATATCTATATACAAAAAATCGGATAGGACACAAACTTGGATTTTCCCTCAAATAACATAAGACTGATAAAGACTGTTGATAACTTTGGCAAATAGACGCGTTTTCATGAACTCGTGTTTAAACCTCGGATAATGGTTACTGTCTTCTAGATTTGTAACTCGACCAAATTTTACAAATAATCATATGCTAGATATATTTCCGTCTTTGAATTTTTTTACCTATATACATATATACAGTCTACGTTTTCCGGTTCGTATTATTATTGTAGTAGGGCTAGGGGCATAAAAGCCTCCAGACCTACTACATACACATCTACAGATATTTCTGAGGGGACATTTTACTATGACATAAATATATTTTGGTGATATCACGTACATGTTCAAATAAGAGAAATATAAAAATCGAATACGTGATATCACCATTTATACCTAACCAGGTGACCATTTATTCCNACCCCACCCCACCCCACCCAAACAGCAACAACAAAATACAATAAACAAACTAAACAAACAAAACAAAACATAAAGGCAATATAAGATATGTTCCCACGATACGATGGTGAACATGTATTCAGGACTTCAAGGCGGTCAATACGCTCCTTTTTGGTCAAACAAGCAGGAGAGATCTAATGGATGTTTTCTATGTACATACATTGTATATGTGTTTGTTTCAAGATAAAAGAAACAGGTCCAGATCACGTTTTAGTAATATAGCTTCGTCATCTCGGGGCTGTATATTATCTTTCAAACACTTCGTGTCTTATATGATGCTATTTACGAGTACCGCATTACAAGGCGTCAACTTTGATATAACCTGCAGCCTTAAGTAACGCTATTTATGACTTGTTTGATATAAGGACAATATACTGCCGAGATCGTACATTTTACGTGATAATTCACGGTACAAGCTATATTTGTGTCAAATCATACTGAAATCGATAGATTTTATCGATTTATTAATTTAAAACATCTAAGCACGGAAACTGAGCATTCTTGTGACCTTTGTTTACGTTAATTACTAGTGACAGTACATCTGATACTTATATATCTAATTTAACAGTAATTTCTTTATGATGAAATACAGAAACGGATCCTTTGTATGGAGGAAATCCGATTCTTGAAAAGACGATTAACTTTACAAAAAATGTGTAATATGTGTGATTCTACAAGAAAAACAGTTGGTCGTCAAAACTGGCCTTCAGAACTCACTCAAAAACATTCAGATACCAGTCCTATGTAGATTTTGTGTCACCATTTTATACGCAAGGACAGAACACACAGTGTCAACACAAGAGGACAAAATATACCACAGCGTCAACACAAAAGGACAAAATATACCACAACAGCAACAAACAAGAATATATACCACAATGTCATCTCAACTGGACAAATTATACCACAGCATCAACGCTCAAGGACAAAATATACCACAGTGTCAACACACAAGGACAAAATATACCACAGCATTAACACACAAGGACAATATACCACAGCGTCAACACACCAAGTCACAAACCACAGCGTTAAAAAACAAGAACAAAATATATCACAGCGTAAACACACCAGGACAAAATATACCACAGTGTCAATAAAAAAAGACAAAATATACCATAGCGTCATTGCACAAGGACAAACTATACCACATTGTCAACACAAGAGGACAAAATATATCACAGCGCCAATACACTAGGACAAAATACACCACAGCCTCAACACACTAGGACGAGATATAACACAGCGTCAACACAATAGGACAAAATGTACAACTGCCTCAATACACAAGGACAGAATATACCACACCGTCAACACACAAGGACCAAGCATACCACAGCGCCAATACACAAGGACAAACTATACCACAGTGTCAACACACAAGGACAAAATATACCACAGTACTAGTGTCAACACACAAGGGCAATGTACCACTGCCTCAACACACAAAGACAAAATATACCATAGCGCAAACAAATAATATTAAAACACAAAGAAACATACCCGTCTCAGCACAAAGAGACAGTGTACCAATGCGTCAGTACACAAGAACAAAATACACAGTTGTTTATATATAAATGTAACAAGAATCAAATGTAAAATACCGGCAGGAAATAAAATAAAATACAAACAAGCACATCACTGTTAAACCGGAACCAATGCTGCATACCAAACGCAAAGCCAAAATAATTACAATTTAATGCCAACCGGAAGCAATGCTAAGCACCAAAAGAAGTACCGTTATGGTGGCAGTGTTACATTCAAGCAGAAAACAGTGTAAAACGCCAGCTACGTGTCGTAGGCATCTCGTACAACTAACTTCATGCGTATTAGACCAGTGTCAGTTAAGTGTGCTGTATACCCGGATGTTCCGTGGGTGGTATACCCGTTATCAGACGAGGAATTTGAGTGTCAGTGTAAACATACCATCAATACATGATAAATGGCAGTGTATCAACTCGCTACTATAAACAAACAATTCTGACATACTTGTAACCCAGTTCAGTTACACTGTCATTGCAGAAAACACGAGGAAAGTTTCTAAAAGAACGTGATGCATTGATATTGAAAATATTCCACCAACCAATTTATCTCAACTTCAATAAGTGGTTATGATGAAATTATTTATCAACTCTGTACACAACATAAGGGAACGCGTGATAATCTAAAGATTCTCTCTGACAAGTTGGATAAAAAATCCTGGGTAGAGCTAATAAACTGCTTGTAATATCACGATTTAGGAAGACAACAGTGATGCCGATAATTTTCATGAAAATAACAACAACAATGAAAGGAAAAGATTGCAACAGCATCAACATCGAATGTACAGTTGTTGGCTGTAAGTGAATTCACAAAGATAACAACTTACTATGTATTTATATACTGATAGGTTTGAAGCCAGTTCTCAACCTGTTTTTGGATTAAAATAAGTTAAGCCTATTTTTTTCGGCAAAAATCTACGAATTTATTGTCGTTTCTCCTGATAATATATATATATATATATATATATATATATATATATATATATATAGCTTCTGATTCGACTGCATAATTAATGTTGATTTGTATACACTGTACACCTGTTACAGTGAAACTGGTGTGTATCACGTTAAACAGCTGTTATCCATCAGATATACTGATCAAATTCACTTTTATCTTTATTGTAATATTTATACCAGGCCCAAGTCTGTTCACAATCTGATTATGTACGGCAATTAAAAAAAATCGTCTGGCATAATTTCATAAGATTATACAACTTCAAAACCCAAATTGCGTATTTGTCGGTTCGACATAAGAATTGTGTACACACGCGGTAAGCTACCTTAAGCGTTCCCCACTGTGACACTCCACTTTGACCTTGCAGGTGACAGGCTACATGTAATGCCTGTGGCCTAAGCTACCCATATCGCCACACAATGAGACCTGGTAGTTACACCATAGTACGGAGAGAATGCGTGATCGTGTACAACATGGACTGGGCATCAGACAGATAAGGCGTGCTGCAGGTATTGTACATATCATACACGGACAGTTGTACTGTATTAGTCACTGATTGAACTGTTTTGTGACTGTTACACTACTTCCGCATCCGTGGTTTCTGGTCATACGCGAGTAGACCATCAGCTAACGTTACGTGAGAGTTGAGTCAGTTACAAATATGACGTTCACCGACAGGTCAGTAAATGCGAATCAACTGCTATTTGTGTTGATTAGACAGTATATATTTTACATTCATTGCACAATCGTTGTTTGTCTACAGTAGTGTATGTCCATTGTTTACATAAGGGACGTAACTCTCATATAAATTAAACATTTTTCGGCTTTTTTTTCATCAAGCTATATACGAGATTGCCAAACAAAATCGATGCAATTTAACATTCATTGAACCATTGCCGAACTGACCCAAAAAAGAAAACATGTCTCTGTATTAAACCACACGTGAGCGATGGTAAAACAAATTGTCATTTTTACTGATATATGCTTCATACCAAACTAATTGATTGTCTTTCGAATTCAAAATAATATATAATGCCATAGGAGCTTATATTGCTTGTTTACCACTATTCGTAGTGAGAACTTAACAATGCCCAGTCC